>NW_028296109.1:0-33545 GCF_964197995.2 Scardinius erythrophthalmus
CACGCCACCGCCTGGGATCTGACCCCGCCACAACCTGTTCAGTCCCTACACAAGAGCTAAAAACAGCAGCGTAAACGCATCCGCCTCCCAGAGAACGCTCCGATTGTCCGGCAGGGTCATAAATCAGGTCTAATTGGTTGTGTAAGCGAGAGCAGTCAGTGATGTGGAGTTACAGAAGAATCGAGCAGCTGTTCCTGAGCTGTAATTTCACCGCGGTCAGCAGAACAAACACAGTTACTGTACTCTAAGTGCACTATGAAGACAGCAAGTGGACATCATGCATCAAACACACGTGAGATCCAAACAATGATGAAGCTGACCACGCTTGTCTGGACATAAACCGTGTCGTATTACTCTCAGATCTGAGATCATATTTTAGCATCAAAAGCCATTTAATTCTGTGTATTTATGCAACGATCAAAGTTATTTAAATATTTAGGCTCTACATGTTTTCCTGCTTGAATGTTGATTATTTCCTCATATTCTCCATTGTTGCGGCTCCTCTCTTCCCAGTCTGTCAGTAACGCTCTATTTACTTCCTGTCTCTATGAAGCCCCTCCTTCTGAAAAGCACACTGTGATCTGATTGGTCGGCTGGATCAGTGTGTTGTGATTGGTCGAGCGCTTCGAGTGTGTTTGGGAAATGTCCCGCCCCTTACCATAACCGCCAGTTTAACACACTACTAACTAACTCAACCAGGCCCCGCCCCTTTATTCTGCGCATTAATTATTATAATGAGGAATATTGTGACGTGTTCCCGGAAGAAACTCAAGACTACAGTGGAGGCGTTTCAGGAGTTCAGAAACAGCGATATAGAGAATAACTGGAACTTTACAGAGCTTTCTCATGCTCACACACCAACATTACACACTAAAGAAAGATGAACATGGAGAAAAAGCAGAATATGAGCCCTTTAAAGATGTTAAATGACATTATTTCAGAGCAAATACACACAAGCTTTTGTCAAAATTAGACACAAATTAACACTTGTTCATTCAGACTTCAGTCAACATCTGCAAAACATCCGTGAGAAAGTCATTCGTTTCCACTGAAACTATTGAGGAAATATTGATGTTCTGAGGCCCAGAATAAGTGAAGACTGAGAGACGCACATAAACACAGCACACACTCGTTCATTAAACACCAAGATGACAAATCTGACGGTGTCAAACAACAGGCAGAGTCACCGAACATCCATCACTGTCTCTCAGATCTGTGTGTGCTTGCATTCTCTCTCTCTCTCTCTCTCTCTCTCTCTCTCATCCATCATGTGTTGAGATGAGAGACGGAGCCGCTAGCTCAGCATTTCTCCACCACATCCACACACACACAGACACACACAGAGGGATTCATGTGAGCTTGTTTTCCACTGTGTGTTCACAGAGTTTGTGACGCGGTCGAGAACCACTAGAATAGATCGAGAACCGAGGGTTTGACTCACTGGTTTGGCTTCGACACATCGGATCTCAGATGCTCTCAGCCTCACACACACGGCCTCACACACACGTGCTCACGATCCATCTTCATGAGGAAGAAGAGCACGAGCGCTGGAGAAACACGTGATCATCGTGATAAACGAGCAGCGAACAGAAGAACAGAATCACAGACACAACATACATCATCAGGAAAACCTCCGAGTATTAAACTTCGGAAATTAATTCAGCTCAAACTGTAAATCAAAAGGCTTTTTTGTGGTTGTAAATGTTATACTTTAAAGGGGTCATATAATGGTACATGCACTTTTACAAGTTGATTGTACTGAAATGTGTGTTGGCAGTGTCTGTACACAACCATCATAAAATGATACAAATCCATCCAGTGTTTTTTTTTTTAAATCTTCTTATATGTTTTCAAATCAAGCCGTTCGACCGTGTGACGTCACACGGTCGGACGCCCCTCCCACGATTGTTGATTGACAGCAGCGTTTCAACACAGACCCGCCCTGAGCGAGCTGTCAATCATAGTCCGCATTGTTGATACGCTGGAGCACTGTCTATGAGCAGAATGGCGTCTAAGCGATTGTGGTGTTCTGTTCTTGGGTGTAATAACGAACACAGTCATGCTGATGTTCCTAAATCCGAACCGCTGAAGACGCAGTGGCTGAGTTTGTTTTCAAAGGGAATATTCCCCACGATCAACGTCAATGCTCTCATGTTTGAGCGAATCATTTCACACACCACTGCTTTACAAACGAGGGTCAGTATAAAGCTAAAGTAAAAAGTTTTTCATGACCATCAACCTGTCAATGTCAAACGTGTACATCAGTAAACACATAGCGTTCGTATCTCACTACTCTACCCTGCCAGTACATACAAAGATAGATCAAAGTGACATTACGTTAACCAACCATTCAGAAACGTCCTGTTCGAGCCTTAATTGTCGAACTTCTTCGGGCCGTCATCTTGTTCCGGGTCCGACTCTGGTTCAAATTGATACGGTTGCACAGTGTCCTCAGAGACTCCCGCTGCCATTCTTTCTCCATAATATACCCTCAACTGTTGTCAAGGCAACACTCCACGTGTGTTGTGTCAAAACCGCAGAACAGAGGGGCGGAGTCAGCAAAGCTCATTATCATTTAAAGACACATGCACTGAAACGGCATGCTGAAAACAGAGCTGTGTTTGACCAGGTAAAATTAGTGTTTTCTTACAATACTAATGAGAATTTTTAATTAAAGTATATTACAAACTTTTCATTTAGACCCTAAAGAATCATATTAACTTGTACAAAAATGGCATTATATGACCCCTTTAAGAAATTTAATATGAAAGTTTGAACTCGCTTTGACTTGCACTATCCAACGGCGATGACATCATTGTGGTATTTGCATATTGGATTCTGATTGGTCCATGATTGATTGATTGGCTGATTCTGTGTTAGAGGGCTAAAACTTCACTTAACTCTACTGAGGCATGAAGAGGGTCAGTCTCGGTCAGCCGTTCTGTCTGACTCCAGTCTCACACACATACACACACACACTGATGGGCTCTGAGCTGTGTGTGTTGGTGTGAGTTACGACTGCGGATGTGAAGGTGTCTTGATGTGAACGGCATCCAAAGATCTGCAGGATTAACGAGAAGAGTCTCATTACACTCTCAGATCAGCTTACATCCGTTACACACACAGATGCATGAGTATAAACACACACACACACACACACACACACACACAAATAACAAATCACCCAATCCCTCATTTAAAAAAAAGGGAAAAAAAGTAGGCAAGAACATTGGTTTAATTTCCAAAATGCATGCACAGATAAAAATGATAAGTATAATTAAAATTACAATTATAAATTAATCTAACTTAATAAATTAATATAATAAAAATGTATATAACTTAATAAATTATGAAATTAAAACTACAATTATAAATAAATGCACCGTAATCAATCAATTAATTATTAAAATTAATATAACATAATACATTAATATAAATAAAATTAAAATTATAATATGACTTAATAAATTAATACGATTATTACAATATATCAAATAGCGTATTTATATACATAACCCATGGTACTGAATAATACGAGTATGGTCAAATCAGATTTTCAAAATATATTTTTATTTTAGTTAAAATTTTAGTAATTTTGTTTTTGTCATTTGTATTAGTTTTGAAAAAAAAAGCCTAGATATACCTTATATTATTTTTTTTAATCGTAGTTTTAGTTAATTTTATAGGTCATTTTGTATTAATTGATAATTTTATGGGACCACATGACTGTGACATTCTGATCAGCCAATGCTCGATGGGTTTCCAGGTGCATTCTGGGAATTTCTAAGAAGTGAATGATTGAGTTGACTGGACTCTCTCTCTCTCTCTCTCTCTCTCTGTGTGTCTGTGTCTCTCTCTCTCTCTCTCTCTCTCTGTGTCTCTCTCTCTCTCTCTCTCTCTCTCTCTCTCTCTCTCTCTCTCTCTCTCTCTCTCTCTCTCTCTCTCTCTCTCTGCAGTGTGTAATTAAACCTTCAGCTACAGCAGAACCTGCAGGACTGGAGTCTGAAGCTCTTAATGGCTCTGATAATACTTGAGCTGTCACTCTCAGGACAGGTGAGGTTTCAGCGACACACACTGTACAGCCACAGAACAAAGACGAGCTATTACTGCGCTGCCACAGCTGTCACACACACATCATACACACACACTAAAGACTGCCATTAATACGTCACTTTCTGACAGGCTGATTGGGTCCCGATCATCTCGCTGACTCCAACTGAGCGCCTGTTCATCATCATCAATGCTAACGTGTGTATCACAGCCATGCACACTTTACCATGCATGGCAAATATTATATTTTAATAAGGCTCACCATTTTAGATCCAGCTATACTTGATTGAAATATTTTATTTCAAAATAAAAACAAGATGATTTATTGTCATTGTACAAGGTACAACAAAACTGTATATAACATATAACATGTAATTAAGCCATTGAGTAACCGTTTCAAGTCAATATAATCATGTTTGAATGAGAAACCTGATGGTATTACATTTTTTAAAAAGCATTAAAAAAATCATACTTATCAATATTTTCATGCATTTAATATGCACAATTTCTCTCTGGATGAGCTCATGCAATGCATCATGGGATCGCCTTTTCTGTGAAGAATTCAATAAATAAATAAATGTATTTTATATGATAGGCTATATATTATTTTGGACTTAGAATTGAAGTGCAGAGCAATGCAATCTGAGGGTTTTCATGAAATTCAATCAATTTTCTGTACAAAAATGTTTTATTTGAGCTGTAAAGTGTATTTTTAGTGGTGGGATTATAGGATAAATGTCTAGTTAATTGTCAATAAAGTAATTTTTATCTTTTTTTTCAGATTCCCTGCATAAACAACTATTCAAAAGTTCGAGATTCATACTTTTATCCATCAAGGACGCATTAAATTGATCAAAAGTGACATTTTAATGTTACAGAAGATTGTATTTCAAATAAATGCTGTTGTTTTGAACCTGTGAAGTTGTGGATTCGGGACGAGGCCTTACACTGTGCCCCGCACACACTGCAGCGTTCAGGAAATGAAGTGCAAACGCGATAAGATCTTCAAAGGTTGGCGTGTCGGTCTCGCGCAGTGTGTGTGTTTGAAGAAAGATGCCTATCATAACTCAAAACATTCGAGATATGCATTATATAAAGCTCTTATGACACAGAGATTTCCTTATCAGCTGATGCTGCACACAACACTTCTTTGTTTCATCCCTGGTGTGTGTGTGTGTGTGTCTGTGTGTGCGCGAGAGAAAGTGTCTGACCGCTGTTTTTCATTGCCCGCTGAGAGCTTGTGGGATTAATGGAGAACATGTCATGTGATTTACACACATCCTGTAAGACATTTCCTGTAGATTTTACAAACTCTCGTGTTTGTGACGCTTTGACCTCGTCATGACCTCTGACCTCATCATGACCTCTGACAGGAATGCTGTGGGTTCAATGCGCTTTCAAAGTCAACATGAAATCCAAATGACCTGTTTGCTTTCTTATACTGCGTGTTCCTGGTCTCGTTGTAAATGATTCATCGGTGCACGTCATTACTAAAATTAAAAATGTTTGCCTTTGTAATCTTTTAATCTAAATATAATAACTAGTTCAGCCGACTTTCCTTTCCTGATATATAATATCACAATCCTTCCCTTCCAGCCACTTGACTGTTTCACAACTGAACACACACAAACTGAAAGTCCCTGAAAGTAATGTGTTAACTCTCTCTCTCTCTCAAAACACACCCACAATTTTTTTGCTTAAAAATTTCTATTATATTAAATATAATATTTTGGACTTCTTAAATATTCTGCATACAGAGCCGAGCAATTTAAGGAATTTAAAGAAGTTTTTCTGTAAACTGTGTTTTCCAGATTCTCTGCAACTTTCACCATTCAAACGTTTGGGGTAAATAAGAAATTAATCCTTTTATTCAGCAAGGATACATTAAAGTGATCAAAAGTGACTCTAAAGATGTTTATAATGTTACAAAAGATTGTATTTCAAATAAATGCTGTTCTTTAGAACTTTCTGTTCACCAAAGAATCCTGAAAATAATTTCCACAAAAATATGAACGGTTTTCAATATTAATAATCAGAAATGTTTCTTGAGCAGAAACTCAGAAAATGAGTGTATTAGAATGATTTCTGAACCCGTAACATTCCTTCAGAGGTCAGTCCCAGTTCAGAGCGACTGAAGAGACGAGTTTGAACTGGAGAGAATCTGTCTGTGTGTGTGTGTGTGTGTGTGTGTGTGTGTGTGTGTGTGTGTGTGTGTGTGTGTGTGTGTGTGTGTGTGTGTGAGAGCTGATCGAAGCTCAAACCAACACACATAAAACAGGTGAGGGACACGACTGTGATCTCACCTGTTGAAGAACACACACACACACACACACACAAATACACACACATACATATACACATACACACGCGCGCACACACACACACACACACACACACACACATATTTTTGGCTAAACTAACCCTTACCTGTGTGTGTGTGTGTGTGTGTGTGTGTGTGTGTGTGTGTGTGTGTGTGAGTGTGTGATATCTGACTCGCAGCTGTTGTGTGTGTGGGGTCACTCAGAGGTCAGATGTGACAAACGGCTTCACCACAAACGCCACGGCTTTACATTCTCCCTGCATGCTTGACCCGAGATCTTAAAAGTTATTTACCTTTTCACAGCCGGCCGGCCCTGAGTGTGTGTGTGTGTGTGTGTGTGTGTGTGTGTGTGTGTGTGTGTGTGTGTGTGTGTGTGTGTGGTGAGGGAGTTACTGGAAGTCAGTTCAGAGGGTGTGGATCAGAATGTTTAAAAATAAGCCTGAAATTAAACCTAAAATAAAGTTATAAATCAACAAATATAAACCCATGTAACTGCGCAGGAACTCATCAGAGAGAAGAGAGGATCGACTGATTTGTCTTCATAAAAATTTGCTTCACCTCTGAATCGACTTTTCTTTTCTGATGTCACAAATCCATCTGACTTTATAACTATTTCTATAGCACTTTATACAATACAGATTGTTTCAAATCAATTATACAAACATAATCAGATATGAGACAAACTCAATTTCTGCTGTAAAAGACCATAGTGTCATTATTCAGATCAATTCAGCTCAATGTTGATTCAGTTTAGTTCAATAACAGTGTCAAATTCAATCTTGCCAAATTCATCAGTTGTGAAACAAATAGGCCCCTGTTCTGGATGCATGTATAAAATCAAGTCCTGCCCTCCATTTTGATCTAATTCAGTGTGTCAAATGACTCAATAAAACTGTTTAAAGTCATGAAATGTAAGTTGTAATCATCTTTTCTTCCTTATTGTGTCGTTTATCCGAGTGAAACGCTTCTGAACAAGAACAAATGTGGGCGGGGCTTGATTTTGTCCATGAGGAATTGGTTGTGGTTTGCTATTGGCTGATCTCATGTGAGTGACAGGTTGCCCCGCCCACATCATCAGAGAAGAGAAGCTGCAAGAGGAACTTATTCTGATTCAAGATCACCAGGAATAATAATAATGAAGCTTTTTGCATAAACGAAGGTGTTTTGAGTGTTTTAAAGAGTTCAGCTCACCCAGTCTCTCATTATACCAGTGTTCTGTTTGATTTACACCGGACGCGTGTGTATCGTGAGCCCTGAATAACACACAGATCTGCTGTTCCCATCAATCTCACTGATCATTCGTTTCACACCGCCGGTTTCCAGCTCTTCTCTCTTCATCTGATCTTTTAGCTTCTCAGGAAAAGACAGAGACTACAGAAGAAACAAGACGGACTCTCATCTCATACACAAACATGATCACATGTAAAATAATAATAATGTAAAAAATAATAATCATTTATGCTGAATTTTACATACTTATCTAATGTCTATATTATGTATTGTATGTAGAATTATTATTATTACTTCCAATATATCCATCAAACTTTCCCTATTCACAAATTATTAAATTCAGGACTTGCATAAGGTAATTATCATTATCATATATGCAAAATACTAACATAGTACAGTGGTATATCTGTAATGCTTTGAAAGTGGTATTATTATTTTTTCTTGTTAATTAATGGCTCTCAGTTGTAAGAAGTGCTTGTAAATTCCTCTAAAATCTTTACTGGACGCCTAAAGTCGGTCAGATTTATAAGCTCTGTCTCAGTAATGCTGAATTAGTTGATGTACAAAGGCTTGACTGTGCATGAGACATCAGACAGGAGAATAACAGTCGGAGAGCAATGCTAAACGCAGATAATAAAAATGCAATGAACCATTTAATCGTGTAATCAAGGATAGCAAAATAAAGCACGGATAAGGCACTTTGCATATCTTCAGTTGTTGACATCAAAGGCCTTGTGGTCCAGCAATCAAACTCTACTTTACTCTCTAAAATAAATCTATAGTCAAATTAGACAGATGTGAACATGGACATGAACATGGCCTTCCTTCATGATGATCAGTGTCAGCTGCAGTGTGTTTGTGTGGTGAATTATTTGCTGCCGACAGCATGAAAACATCATCAAGATTTTGGTTCTGTGTTGGCTCGCCATTTGATGTCCGATGTAAAAGTTTACTTACCGCTTGATATTTAACGTCACCAGGAGCCCGAGACTCTCATTAACACCACAGCATGATACAGTACAACACACACACACACACACACACACACACACACACACACACACACACACACACACACACACACACACAACACACACACACACACACACACACACGGCTGCCCAGACCCTCAAACACAGACTTATGGAAAAATCAACAAAAAGCCTATTCATATCCATGGATGTCGAACTTAAACTAATTTATGGGTCAAGAATATTTAAACCTAAAAATAAAGTCAATAATATAAAATAGTCATTAATAAAGTTAATAAAATAAACAAGTTAATGAATTCAAGATAATAAAGGTAAATAAATAAAATGAAAAGTTACCAAAATAAAGAGGATAGGATAAAATAAAGTTGATAAATAAAACAGTTAATGAAATAAAATAGTTAATAAAAATAAAATAGTTATTTAAAATAAGTTAGTAAAATAAAATAGTTAACAGCATTAAGTTAATAAAATAAGATGTAAAATTACCAAAATATAATTAAAGAAATAAAAGTTAATAAAATATTTTTTTTAATAAAAAATAAAATAGATAATAAAGTTAATAAAATAAAATAGTAATTTAATAAATTAATAGTTCTAAAATAAAACGTTAAATTAAAATTACACAAAACATAAAATTGTTATAAGTTAAAGACATGATGGATGGATGGATGGATGGATGGATGGATGGATGGATGGATGGATGGATGGATGGATGGATGGATGGATGGATGGATGGATGGATGGATGGATGGATGGATGGATGGATGGATGGATGGATGGATAGATAGATAGATAGATAGATAGATAGATAGATAGATAGATAGATAGATAGATGGATGGATGGATGGATGGATGGATGGATGGATGGATGGATGGATAGATGGATAGATGATAGATGGATGGATGGATGGATGGATGGATGGATGGATGGATAGATGGATAGATGGATAGATGGATAGATGGATGGATGGATGGATGGATGGATGGATAGATAGATAGATAGATAGATAGATAGATAGATAGATAGATTCATGTTAATTAATTAATAAATTTTTACTCAAATATAGTTATGCTGACACTAGAATTTGTCATTTATTTTTACATGATAAAATAAGAAAATAAATGAATAGAACGAGGATGAGTTTTCAGACTTCCATAGCAATTTTCTGTTTAGGTCCAAACTGGATTATTCACACAGTCCGTGATTGATTTTCAGGTATTGCATTATTGATGCAGATCAAATCTGAAATGTAAAGGTAAATACGGATCAAACTGAAAAGTGCGAGTGAGTTTGCAGACAGGTGTTTGAGTTCCTCACACCGACCCACACTTCAAACAGCCTCATGAAAGAGTCAGTGAGCGTTAGGCCCTCGTGGCTCAATCCCAGCAGGCCTTGCAGTTCAGGCCACCATTGATTTTGTGTAAAGGAGCGAGAGATCAGGAACCTGCCTCCCGTCGGCCTCAGAGCCGCTCCACACTTAATCATTCAATCCGATGAGCTGCTGCAGAACCATATCCAGACCCGGAAAACCTCAGCTCTGACGGGAGAGACGTGATACAGCTCGACAAATCCCAACGCATGCAGAACAGTGGAGAGAAAGGAGAAGACATGCGGCTTTAAACATGAGTGTGACAGACGAGCTTTAATATTGGACAGAAGCCTCCGTTTGAAGGATTCATTATGAAAGTGATTATGTTGAAAATGTTGGATTAAAAATTCTGGATTTGAAAACATGTGTTATTAACATGGTCACTGGACTCAACATGTGTCACTTTGGCCATGTTTTCTGAATATCAGACCACTGTACTGCCAGATAAGAAGGAAAAGGGAAAGAAAGGAAAAAAAGTAAGGAAATTACTTTCAAATGAGAAAGGAATGGCACAAAAAGGGAAAGATAAACGAGAAATAAGTAAAGTAAAGCAAACAGGATACCGAAATGTTAAAAGAAAGGTTAAAAGTAAACAGAAATGGGAAAAGTAAAGGAAATGAAAAGGAAAAGGAAAAGAAGAAATGGGAAGTAAAAAAGGAAAGGGAAATGGAAATACTAAGAAAATGAGTGGAAAAGAATGAGAAAGGAAATAAAGCAGGAAAAGGTAACCTGAAAGGGGAAAGATAAAGGACATGTAAAGGAAAAAAAAAATAAGAAAGGAAGGAAAGAAAAAAGGAAGATAAGTAAAAAGTAAACTGAAATAGGAAAAAGTAAAAAGGGGAAGTAAAAAGAAACAGAACTTAGAAAGGAAAGGGAAATGGAAGTGGAAAAAGGAAAGGAAAAGAAAATGAAAAATGAAATAAAACAGGCAGAGAAGGAAAAAGGATGAAAAGGGAAAAAAGGCAGGTAAAACGAGAGAAATGAAAAAGTGAAAGGAAATGGAAGTGGAAAAAGGAAACAAGAAAGGAAGGAAATAAAACAGAAGTAAAGAGTCAAATTAAATGGAAATTAAAAGTAAAAGAAAAGGTAAGTAAAAAAAGAAACAGAAATTAAAAAGGAAATGGAAAGGAAATGTTAAAAGAAACAAAAAAGATGTAAACTTAAATGAGAAAGGAAATAGGAACTAAATGGAAATAGGAAAAATTGAAAATTGAATTGAAAACAAAGGAAATTCCAGAATGTGTTTTTTACTGCGAGCGCAGGTCATGTGATCCTCCACACCTGACTCTCCCATAATCCTGACGGAAGCATCCCGGCAGGTAATCCCTAATCTGGCCCATGAGACACGCTAAGACTATTCACTGGGAGAGCTGGAGACGGGACGAGGCACTGGTGTGACAGTAATCCCATCACTGCGTTAATGCACTTAACCTGAGACGAGCAACTCGGACCAACACCACACATCAACACACAGAAACACTCACGATCTAAAGTAGAAACAAGAGGGGTTTCAAATTAAAAAAAAGAACGGTCTAAAAGTCTGAAAACCACCGAAAAATAACTAGCCTACATGTTTTTCTTTGTTCAATTACATTAATTAAAGTTCATAATAATAACATTAATTAAATTCTGAATGTCTTCATATGCAGAGAGTCAACTGTAAACTAACATGAACTAAATTGTTCATTAAAATTCTAATACATTTCAAATAAAATTTCAGTGTTGCATATTTCATTGAGTGTAGGCGTTGTAAAGTTGTGTGTTACAGTGATTTTACCTAATAAAATGGTGTAAAATGGGATTTAAAGCTAAAACCTTCCCTTAATTGAGATAAAAATCCACACTTCATATTGCTTTAATATTTCATCTTTAGTTTACATCATAAGTTTTCCTGTTTTTATATAAAAAAAAAACATTTTCCATCATTTAAACACATATTTTCACTATAGTCTCAGACTCCGTATGATCCACAGGATAAAAAAAATGATGTTGCCAAAGAAAGACATTATAAAAATATCAATGTTCGATTAGCCTATAGAATTTCAGTTAAAAAAGCCAATCGCAACATGCATGCATAACTGAAAAATAGTTTCTAGTGTAATCTGAGCCAAAGAAGCAACATTTATGAAACCATTATATACCCAGATTATTTGTGTTTGTGTTTAAACCAAATCTTATTGAACCGTTTTTGTAGATTTTACACAAATGACCCGTCCATGTAGCCTACGTCTATTCTGCTCAAACAAGATGGCCGCCGACCGGACTGACTTGCCTTGAAGAAACTTTGTGCCGAATGATCCTCATAAGACTATTAGTAAAAGTGAAGGGCCTTCCGAATATGAGAATGTTTCAAAGAGTTCTTATGACAATAATATGGCAGATGTCAGGCTGCAAGTTGCAGGAATTAGTTCCAGTGTTGGCGGAGATTGCCGGAGTCGTCAGATGTATTCAGAGGCAGAACTAAAGTCTGCCAGTTCGTGGACGCGCACCTGCTGATAACAGTGATGTCCGTCTGTAATCCCTCAGTCTTATATTCCTCACGAGTCTCGAAAGTCCACAGCTTTAACTAATTAATAAGACACCCAAACCCTCTTCTTCTGTCTATAGTCACAGCTCTCAGACCGAGTCAAGCAGTTGTGAGAGTTTGAGACGTTACTTAGGGACTGATCGGGTTAACGTCGTCAGAGAAATGAAGGAGAGGAGCGTGATGGAGGGAACGGGACACGTTATCATCGACGGCTTCTTTAAAACCGAGGAGCACCTGAGACACACCTGCTATAGAGATGAATGTTGCAGTCAGAAACACTTCATCTTAGAGTCATCTTCAGCCGTAGATCACTGGCAGCTCTGCTGGCGGGTAATGGATCCTGTCAGAGTTTAAGACTCGAGCTTAAAGGAGAAGTTCACGCAAAAATGAAAATTGTCTCATTTACTCGGGGGAAGGATGTGTGTAGGCTTTACTGTTTTCACTCATTGCTAGTGAATTTCACACATAATTACCAAGAAAGTGCAAATAAAGTCCCCCGTGGTGAAAATCCAGCTTTTACTGTTGTTTATATGTGACCCTGGATCTCGAGTCGCACGGGTTTTTACCAACAATATTGTATGGGTCAAAATGATCGATTTTTCTTTTATGCCAAAAAATATTAGGATATTAAGTAAAGATCATTTTCCACGAAGATATTTAGTAAATTTCCAACTGTAAATATATAAAACATGTATTTCTGTGAGTGAATGCTGCACAATCGCGAACATAAATGTAGAACTTTAAAGGAGATTTTCTTAATGTTTAGATTTTTTTGCACCCTCAGATTCCAGATTTTCAATAGTTGTATCTCAGCCAAATATTGTCCTATCATAACAAACCACACATCAATGGAAAGATTATTTATTCAGCTTTCAGATGATGTAGAAATCTCAATTTCAGAAAATTGACCCATGTGACTGGTTTTGTCATCCAGGGTCACATATGTCTATGTGGTGTTTTTAATACGCTTTAAGACAATCCATGTGTAAATTCATAAGTCGACAGCATTGCTGAGTATTTTCTCCTTAAAACTGCAGTGAACCAAAGACAGTCTCAAAAACACGCTTTGAAATCGCTGGTGTTTCTGACGTCACAAACTACCTTGTAACCAATCAGATCAACATGTGATCGTCAACCAGTGGATCTCTGAGCTGAGTGAGTGAGTGGAGGTGGGGCTCATTTGCATATTCATAGAACTGCGCATACTAAATGAGGCAAGGGTGTCGAGTTACATTCAAGATATTTTAAGGCATGAAGAAATTTTCAAAGAAGGAAAAAACATTTAAATATGTCATTTTACTTAAAAACAATTAGCAGTTTCCTGGAATGGCATCTTCCTATTTGTGCGTTAATATTTTTCACCCATATTATTAACAGAGTTCCCACTCCATGTGAATGTGAAGCCTTTGTAGAGTAACACTTTATTTTAGTGTCCTTGTTACATATGTTACATGTACTTACCATAGTAATAAATGATGCATAATTACATGCAACTAACCCTCAACCAAACCCTAATCCTACCCTAACCCTATAGTAAGCACATGTAGTTAATTAATATTACTCAGTACTTAAATATATAATTACACTGAACAATGACACCTAAGATCTAACAACCTTCTTAGCACATCAAGTCAATCCGCAGCAACTACAACAGCATGTAAAGTCTAAACTATAGATAATATAAAGCAAACCAGTCTAACAAGCACTTGCACACAATGGAGATCACCATGGATTAAAGTGAGACGCTCCTGACCTTTGCATCTGTTGATGCCAGCACTATAAGAGAGCAAACAGGATTCTGTCCGATAATGGCGAGAGATGACAGCAGTCATGTGACAAGGTTAAAACTCCTCTTAAGAGCTCCGGCATCTTGACAGCTTGAGAACGGATGTATAAAATGACAGCTTAGAAGCCACGAATGCATCCTTTCAGCGGTCTAATCCTGTCTCTCTGTCAGGGCTAATGGTTCAGTCTGTCGATCTGTGCCAATATTACAGCCTGTCACTCCTCGCCGATGACAAGCGCTGTTAAACGTCTGTAATGATACAGCCAAACCAAAAAACTATTTAGAAAATTAAACGTGTGTGAATGTCATTGCATTAGATAACAAAATATCAGAATCAATCATCGTCTGCCGGAGAGGCTTTTCTCAGAACAAAATATAAAACATTCAGACATATGAAGACTTTAAGTGTCTGAATACTTATTTCTAATTTTGTGTCCAATTTTGATCTTTAAAATAAATCAGTAAATAAATTATATAATATATATATATAAGATTTCAGATGCAAAAGCCTAAGTGCCATCTGAAATTTTCTTCTAGAATGATCATTTTTATCAAGATCGTATATTTAAGTTAAATAATTTCACTTAAATGGCAATGCAAATTACCTATTAATTGTCATTTAAGTGATATTACTTAACTTAAATATACAAGCTTTATAAAAATGATCATTCTAGAAGAAAATTTCAGATGGCACTTAGAGGCTTTTGCATCTGAACTCTTCATATATATATATATATAACATTTATTTTAAAGATCTAAATTGGACACAAAATTAGAAATGTGTGTGTGTACTGTGTATAATTATTTTGTATATATAAATACACACATATGCATGTATATACATTTATACACAATTTATATTATATATAAATATTAATATTTTATGTATAAATATTTTTTTCTTAAATATAGACATGCATGTGTGTGTATTTATATATACAAAATATTTATGCACAGTACACACATATTATTATATTATGTATAACACACTTATTTTGGATGTGATATATATATATATATATATATATATATATATACATACATATATATATATATATATATATATATACATATATATATATATATATATATATATATATATATATATATATATATATAGGCCTATATATATATATATAAAATAAAAATGTAAAAGGTTGCATTGTTTTCTATTAGCATTAACACCACTACGCTTTGCTAATGTGAAAATCTTGAATGTGCATTTTGTTTGTTGAGATGAACCCGGCCTTTAGCACAAGAATGCCTGCATGTTTTCAGGTTAGTATTACAAGTAAAGGATGATGAGCAGCGTTCGTGCGCAGGTTTATTTATTGCAGCGCTGCTCGACCACACGCCGTCCAGGGAAAGCATCGCCATATGTTTGCATGAGCTCTGCGGGGCTTAATGGCGTTTTCTCTTTCTTTACTACCCCATCAGGTCCTGCTCGATGCGTCTCTGGCGTGGATTAATGAGCAGAAGATAATGAGCAGAGCAGAAGACGATCCTGCTGTACCACATGAACATCTCTCCGGAGCTCCCTATTCCCAGTAAAAGCAATACGCTCAATTACTGGGCTTATCTGTTACTAACTGATCCTCCTCTCTCAACGGCAATCAAAGGCTTTTCTTTGCCTTGTTTTGCATTCAGATACTTCATGTTTCTGCATCCAGATATGCATTATTATTTCCATTTTATAATTGAGTAGAGCTCAAAAACAGTGAGGAAAGTATTGAAATTTCCATGATAGTGACTTTATATAAAACAAAGCATGCAACTGTAAACACAATCATTCCCAGCCGCTATTAATTACCAACATTTCCTCAGTCCTCATGAGCCTCCAAACCTTGCCCAGGCCTACAGAAATATGCAAATGAAAAATAATCAAATGAATTTCCAAAGAAACTGCTAAATGTTTTACAAATATTATGCATCCTATAGTCACATGTCATCTGAATATAATGTGTTAAACATCTGAATATTAATATTCTGTCTTTTGTTGAATGTAACCTAGTCTCTCTATTGTTATGTGTATAAGCAAACAAAGAATCAAATATTTAATATTGATTAATATTATAGTAATGTTTTCTAGCCAGAAGATCAAACCAGTTTAAAGGCTCATTGAAAAGAAAATCCTATTTTTTGAACAGCTTTTACTTTAATAAAACTGTAGCTTGGTAGCACTGTTTCGTCCTACAGGCAGCAGCGTGTAATTATATTTGCATGCGTGGAGTTTTCCATAAATATGCCAAAAGGGTGTGAAATATCGAGGAGGCGTTCAAAACTTTCTACTTAAATGTGGTGAAATATGGCCCGTCTGAAATGTGTTCCCATTACGGAGTAACGCCCGTGTGCTGGGCGTCATCCATCACCCACACAATAAAGGGGGAGTTTCTGGCCCTAATAACTCAGCGGCAGAACCGAGAGCTGACAGCCTCCACTGAACACAGCAACACACACTCACACACACACTCATCCATCAGAGCATGTGTTACACAGCCTTCATTAATAACAATCAACACCGGATTACTAAACTATTCATATTCACAGATAGAGAGACAGAGAGATAAACACAGGATTAGTAAACTATTTATGATAGATAGATAGATAGATAGATAGATAGATAGATAGATAGATAGATAGATAGATAGATAGATAGATAGATAGATAGATAGATAGATAGATAGATAGATAGATAGATAGATAGATAGATAGATAGATAGATAGATAGATAGATAGACAGACAGACAGACAGACAGACAGACAGACAGACAGACAGACAGACAGACAGACAGACAGACAGACAGACAGACAGACAGACAGACAGACAGACAGACAGACAGACAGACAGACAGATAGATAGATAGATAAAACGATAGATAGATAAAACGATAGATAGATAGATAGATAGATAGATAGATAGATAGATAGATAGATAGATAGATAGATAGATAGATAGATAGATAGATAGATAGATAGATAGATAGATAGATAGATAGATAGATAGATAGAACGATAGAACGATAGAACGATAGATAGATAGATAGATAGATAGATAGATAGATAGATAGATAGATAGATAGATAGATAGATAGATAGATAAAACGATAGATAGATAAAACGATAGATAGATAGATAGATAGATAGATAGATAGATAGATAGATAGATAGATAGATAGATAGATAGATAGATAGATAGATAGATAGATAGATAGATAGGTAGATAGGTAGATAGATAGATAGATAGATAGATAGATAGATAGATAGATAGAACGATAGAACGATAGAACGATAGAACGATAGATAGATAGATAGATAGATAGATAGATAGATAGATAGATAGATAGATAGATAGATAGATAGA
Organism: Scardinius erythrophthalmus; assembly: GCF_964197995.2. Lineage (NCBI taxonomy): Eukaryota > Metazoa > Chordata > Actinopteri > Cypriniformes > Leuciscidae > Scardinius > Scardinius erythrophthalmus. Next base: position 17,637 of record NW_028296109.1, read on the forward strand.
TAGAACGATAGAACGATAGAACGATAGAACGATAGATAGATAGATAGATAGATAGATAGATAGATAGATAGATAGATAGATAGATAGATAGATAGATAGATAGATAGATAGATAGATAGATAGATAGATAGATAGATAGATAGATAGATAGATAAAAATGATAGAACGATAGAATAGATAGATAGATAGATAGAACGATAGATAGATATATAGAACGATAGAACGATAGAACGATAGATAGATAGATAGATAGAACGATAGATAGATAGATAGAACGATAGATAGATAGATAGATAGATAGATAGATAGATAGATAGATAGATAGATAGATAGATAGATAGATAGATAGATAGATAGATAGATAGATAGATAGATAGATAGATAGATAGATAGATAGATAGATAGATAGATAGATAGATAGATAGATAGATAGATAGATAGATTAGATAATTACAACACTCGGCAATACCATATTTTTCGTTTTAATCACCAGATATGACATTTATGATTACTTCTCCAATTCATTTTCTACGCTTTGGGTTTATGGTTTTAGGAAATATTTGTTGGACGTGTCATCAGAGTATAATGTTTTTTATCGGGCCGGTTAAACTGGTTCAGAACTCTCTATATTACTCCAGTTTGTAGTTTACAGCTGCAGACATGTCTAATACCAGTCTGAGATGACCTGTGAAGAAGCCATCACTCATTTTAAGTACAATAAAACCACTCCAGATGTATGATCAAACCTGGTGTGCTTTTGTATTAACATTAAAAGAACAGAGCCTATAAATTATAATACTGGATTTGTTTTATTACAAGATAGGATTTATATATTGATGTGAGATTGTTTTCACCTCCTCAATATGGCCAAAACAAACGCCCACAACGGTGACGTCACACACCCATTGGACCTGTCAATCACCCCACGCAGCGCTGTGATTGGACGGCAGTGAAGGCTTTAATCTCGGGTGCGCGTGAACGCGAGGTATGTGTGAGCTGAGCTCAATGCGAGTGCGCGACGCGGAAGATAAGATGCTCTCCGAAGTCTCTCTGCACCCTTTCCCCAGCAATAACCTTTAAGGATTATATTGTGTGTGTGTTTTTTTTTTTAAAACATTTGGACACATTTGTTTGCCTTCTTGGGAAATACTTTTTTGTCAGATGCGTTTCCAGATTACGCAAAGAGAAGTGGGACATGATCACATTGCCAACGGAGTCTGCTGTGTTTAGTGTGGTGTATCCAGTGTGGGACGAGAGCCGAACCCGTGACCCCGTCCAGCACTCAGTGTCTCCCGCAGACCCGCAGCGCCAGGCGAGCCGTTTACCCGTGAAAGTGTTGAAAATGCTGAGCGCGCGCACGGGACACATCCTTCACCCGGACTATCTCCAGCCGCTCCCGTCCACTCCCGTCAGCCCTATCGAGGTAAAGACTGTTTCTTTTACAGTCTATGGGTAAAGCTGAGAGTTTGCGACACGAAACAACACATTTCTTCTTTTGTTTCCTCATTCCAGTCTTTATTTTCAACTCTTTATCTACCGTGTGAACGCGCAAATCCTGAACGCGCAGCCTTTTCGTGTTGGAAAACACTAATATTTACCAGAGGTTATAATTAACCCTTTATACTACGCAGTATTTTTTTACAGCCTATGGGTAAAGCTGACAGTTTGCGACACGAAACAACACCTTTCTTAATTTTTTTCACTCCAGTCTTTATTTTTAACTCTTAATCTACCGCGTGAATGCGCAAATACTGAACGCGCAGTCTTTTATTTTTATTTTTTGATAACGTTTACATGGCAAAAAAAACTTTTCTTAAAAGTATTAATTTATCTAATTACTTGTTTGTGCACTGATATATTTATACTCTTACGAACTCAAAATAAGCGAATAATTTTAATCTAATACTGACGATAAAAGCTTATAAGCGCAACATTAGAGAATTGTTTTTTATGCATAAATAATTAGGCCTCTATAAACCTCAGCATTTTTGAAATTGCATCACTGCAATTCTATGCGAGTTGCCATACGACAATTCTATACTAATTCTGTAAGGCAAAGTTGTTTGTATCAAAAATGCATAAATACTGCAAAGTGTTAAAAAAATACTTTGCACTATTTATGCATCTTTTCCAGTCAATTTTGAGTCTTGGATGAAAAATAAAACAAACCTCATTAATGGTTTCCTTAAAAACTGACCTTCTACTTCCAACAATGCACCTTTTCTCTTCCTTTTGTTATATAAAGGTAAGGAAAACAATATATGTTGCCATAAGGACACACATTTTATTGCGTGTAAAGAGGGATATAACAAACCCTCCACACTTGATTTAATGTCTCTGCAGCATTTTAGATTTAAGATTCAAGAGGCTGGAGTCGAGCTCAAAGGCTTTACAGCGCCTGACGTAAATCAGCACTGAACATTTACCTTTTTTAGCCTAGAAAATGTCATGAACTCGTTAATTAAATGCATGTTTATGTGGAAAGCATCAATATTTTCAGTAGTTCAATTCAGTGGTAATGTCAAATGTAAATATGGGTGTTCTTTTGAAACTATAATATACTTAAATCTGTCTGTTTTTATGGTTGGAAATAATAATAATATAGATAGATAGATAGATAGATAGATAGATAGATAGATAGATAGATAGATAGATAGATAGATAATTTGCACATTTTTGTGGAAAGCATCAATATTTAATTCAGTGGTAATGCCATATGTAAATATGAGAGTTCTTTTGAAACTATAATATACTTAAATCTCTCTGTTTCCACAGCTGGATGCCAAGAAGAGTCCGCTCGCCCTCCTCGCACAAACATGCTCCCAAATTGGGAAGTCGGATCCCCTTTCCTCGTCGAAACTCTCGGCCGTCGCCTCGGACAAGGACAGCAAATCCAGCCCGCTGAAGATCAGCGACATCGGAGCCGAGGACAAATCCAGTTTCAAGCCATACGCCAAATCATCCGAGAGGAAAGACGCGAGCGGAGACAAGACCAGTTTCCGTGTCCCGAGCGCCACCTGTCGACCCGTCACACCGCGAACGGGGAGTCCACACTCCTGCAGCTCCATCTCTCCGCAACCCGGAGATAAATCAGGGGATAAAACAGGGAAAAAGGAAAGCGATGCACGTAAAAGCTCCACTCCGGATACACCGGGAAGAACTGAGAGCAACAGCAGCGAGGCAAAGGATGTTTCCAAACCGGTCACGTCTGAAAGCGTTCCCACATCCTCGGCCTCGTCCGTCCTCGGATCGGGACTCGTGGCGCCGGTTTCTCCTTACAGAACCGGTCACACCGTATTCCCCATCTCCCCTGCAGGACTAGCGTATCCCGGAGCGTACGCCGGCTACGCTCAGCCCTTCCTATCCCACGGCGTGTCCCTGGACCCGAGCAAGCCCAGCGGAGGCAGTCAGATGATGAATCTCAGCGGGAAAACCGGGTCCAGTCCGCTCGCCGGAGCCTCCCCCCCATCCATCATGTGCCGGGACCCGTTCTGCCTGAGCTACCACTGCGCTAGCCATCTCTCATCCGGCGCCTCGCACGACAGCAAGCCCGGATACCCGCTCATGTATCCCATGCACCCGCTATCAACCGCTACGCACTCGTTCCCCGGACACCCGTTGTATCCGTACGGCTTTTTGATCCCGAATGAGTCCCAGCACATTTGCAACTGGGTGTCCGTAAACGGGCCGTGCGACAAGCGCTTCTCGAGCTCAGAGGAGCTCCTGAGCCACTTGCGGACTCACACTGCGTTCGCGGAGAAGCTCGTGTCGGGATATCCCAACTCTTTAACTCTTCCCACGTGTCACATGCCTGGAGCCCCGCTCGCGCTCAGGACGCCACACCACACGCTCGGGCTCGGCACGCGGTATCACCCGTACGCTAAAAGCCCGTTACAGACGAGCGCCGGGCCGGTGCCGGTTCCTGCGGCCACGGGCCCGTTTTACTCCCCGTACACACTGTACGGACAGAGACTGACCACTGCGCCTGGACTCGGATATCAGTGAGGGAATGACTTTTGTATGTTTTTGTTCACCTCAGGACTAGTGGACCATTATTTATTAAAGCTAGCTTTAAAGCGAATGAAATAAAAACATTTCAACAAGACTCACATGGCTTTATTTAAACTGTTACAGACATAACTCTCGGTAACACTTTATTTTACACGGTCCTTGTTACACGTTACATGTGCTTACCATAGTAATAACAGTAAATGACATGCAACTAAACCTCAACCAAACCCTAACCCTATAGTAAGTACATGTAGTTACTTAAAATTACTCAGTACTTACATGTATAATTACACTGTAACAATGACACCGTAAAATAAAGTGTAACCCGACTCTCTTATATATATATATATATATATATGAAAGATGAAACAACCCTCAACTGAAGCCGAGACACACTGTGTAATGTCTTATAGCCAAAATTTGCATGTTTATTTCTAAGTTTACTTGAAAACTTATATTTTAATGTTTGTGGGGGAGAAATGTTTTTACTGTGAAACTCAGGGAAAACGACAGCAATTAAAGAATAACTCCGTTCAGTCTGTGCACTAGTTTATTTGTCTTTACAGCACTAGTTTATTTAGACACGAAAAACAAGACTTTTAATGTTGCGCTTGGCACATGTGCTAACCTTTAGAAATTAAGAACCTTTGATAGTGTGTGTGTGTGTGTGTGTGTGTGTGTGTGTGTGTGTGTGTGTGTGTGTGTGTGTGTTATGAGCCTTACTTTTTGAATTACTTTTTAAAAGTATTAAATAAATCAGGTAATAAAGAAGAATAGGTCTAAGATATAAAATCAATATAATAGGTATGCATTTTATATATACAGGAATTTAAAAAAAAAATTCCTTAAAATGAATAAAAAAATGTGCTACATGATCAAACCTATGAAAACAATAATGCAAACCTATTGGTAACACTTTATAATATTAGTAAGTCATATTCTTATAAACACTGTAGTTCATGCACATTCACTTAATATATTACAATTTTCCAGCTGAATAAAACATCCATCATTTTATTTCTCCAGAAGAGCATCAAACTCTCTCTCCACATTCAGTTCTGAATATCAGAAGAAATGACAGATTTATTTAGCGGTTTGATGTAGAAAGGGTTTCGTACCAATAATGCATGGACAATCACAGGTTAATGTTCATCATAGAGAAAAAACATCTCGATAATAAATCAAACAAATGCTTGACAGAACAATGTGACGTTTAATCACTCAAAATAATTCCTGTGTAACGTCTACAAGTCTCTTGATTTAAACACGTCAAACGTTTGGACACACTATCTCATACAAATATAAAAGTCATCAGAATTATGAAATGACACTTAAATAGTTTGCATAATATTATACAATAGTGGCCAAAAGTGATATCTGGCCTATCTTCATCCTTTATTTAATGTGTTTTGTAATCATAATGCATAGTTGTGCTTGGAGTCAATTGTTTTATTTGTGATCATAAGGCAATGAAACATGACAAATTGTGCAACATAATTTTTGGCCAGACAAAGAATTTATGAACACATGCAAAAACAAGACAGAACCAATGAAATATTAATAACTGATTATGTTGTAGTCAGCGTGTGCTTTTCCCTGTCAGCTTTTTGTTTTTCAATGCATTTTTATTTTTGCAGTTTGCCTTTATTGACGAATAATTTTGTCAGATAAATACCTTAACTAAAGTTTAGTGTTTTGTCCTTCCCTCATAATTAAATTAATTAAAGAATATAAAATATTTTCCTCATATTTTGATGGTTTAATTGAATTTGTAGGGTCATGAAAAACAACAATCCCCTCCGGACATCATTTCTGGCCACTACTATGCAATATGAACTTATGCATATAAAGTAGACACAATGTTGCAATTCATATTCAGGCAAAGCACATGTAATTTATATATTTATATGCATGCTTCATAAATAATAATATTTAAGAAATTGTTCCTAGTGGGAAATGTTGTTTGTTTATATTTAGGCCAGTATAAAACATTTCACCTTCGCTCTAAAGATATTCTGGAGACGTATAATCATATTTAAATGAAGAATTAGGATCTGAAAAATCAGCATAATATATATATATATATATAATTGAAGCAAATTAGAACAAGACATGTATATTCAAGAAATGTCTCTTTCCTTTGATTGGAAAAGGCCCAATAACTAAAGCCAGCACAAAAGGCTAAATGGAGTATAAAAATTGCATATATGGGCATTTTTTGCCATACCGCATTTTTTGTTTTTGTGCATTTTTGCAATTTTTTGGCTCAAACATTTGCATTACCATGTGTGCTGTGGCGTGCAAACTTAAAACACAGTTCCTTAAAATATTCATCATGACAGACTCCGAGAGTCACTGGACGACATGCATTTAAAACAGCATGTTTGAGTTACAACCCAAACCCACAGCGTTTTAGGCTCAAACATGCTAACTAACCCACGACTCTCTCAGACTCTTGCTGATCCGACATGAAGCCCTGACCGCCGACAGACCACACGTTCATATATTAGTAACACAAAACAGCAACAATCGCTCATCTTTCAGTGCAGTGAACAACAGCTGTCGGCTGTTTGCACCTGGATTCTGCTCAAACCACGACTGGCCACTAACGCTTTCATCTTGTTTCTCCAGTAAAATAACTAAATATCCAAGACTGAGAAGTAAAAAAGACTCAATGCAGTCTTGAGCCAGAGGAAAACACAATTATGTTTCTTATTCTTAAACGCAAGTGCAACTTCGGACAGTTGGTGGCGCTAGAGGGATTGAATTAGAAAAATTTGCTCCAGATTTCTCCAGTTAAATTCAGATTGTCCTCTATCTGTGTGCCAAATTTGACCATTTTCCAGCAAGGATTTCATTTATTTAAGTTTATTGTTTCCCAAAAAAAACACTATTTTTTGTTTGTTCTTAAACGTAAGTGCAACTTCGGACAGTTGGTGGCGCTAGAGGGATCGAATCAGAGACTCTAAAATTGCTGTGAGTTAAATTCAGATTGTCCTCTATCTGTGTGCCAAATTTCATCATTTTCCAGCAAGGATTTCATTTTTTTTTTAAGTTTATTGTTTCCCCCCCCAAAAAACACTATTTTTTGTAAGATGAATCAAAGCATTAGATTTCCGGTTAGAAAAAATAACTTTAAAATCTTTCCTTTCGCCTTGTTTTAAGGATGTTTAGATAAGTGAAAAATGACTCAAAGATACTGATGAAGATGATTTGTGCACGGAGTAAATCACCAAACATACACAAACAGACAAAACTAAACACTCACAGATATTAGATATCCATAAATAATCTTGTGCCGCACAGATTCTACACAGATGATCGTTCACTGTGACGGCGTGTTTATAGAGTCATTACAGCTGCGCTTCTGTCGGCTACACACACGCTGTTGCTAAGGTGTTCTGTGCCTGTTGCTACGCTCTGAGAAATGAAGGATCCCAAAGGGAGTTTTTTGAGTGATGCCATAGATTTGTTTTGTTTCTTTGGTTTTAGTTCTTAAAAGAATGCATTTTAATAATCTAAAAAAAAACTTTTTTTCTGCTTTAAAGAACCTGGATGTTAAAGTGTCTTCATGAAACCATCAATGCCAGTAAAGATCCTTTATTTTTAACTCTTTCCCCGCCAGCGTAAAAAAAAAACCCTCATGTTTCAATATCTGAACATGCAGTATATCAAAAGAAAGAACAAAACCTCTGCATTTAGACAAAAAAAATTATTGCTTCATGCATTCTTTATTACATAAAAAGCAACATTTTGAGCGAAAAGCTGAGGAAAATCACGTTTTTGTCAAAGATTTGGATCAGATTCAGAGCAATGATCAAATCACAGATGTAGATATTGACTCCATCAACACCCAAAGCTCCACTTTAGCTCCTATAACTCGTCCTGGGTCGACATTCATTCGGTAACGTTAGGCAGTTTTGATTTATGCGCCGTTTAATGTTGATGATCGCGATATGATATGATATCGCTTGTTTCTGCTTCTTTTTCACCTTACCTGTTTTGATCCAGAGATTCTGTACTCTTTTAGATGACGCGTTTAACGTTTAACAGTGAAAACCGGAAAGTCTTGTCAATGGCGGGGAAAGAGTTAAAATCCCCTGTAGTCAATAATTGTATCCCTTAAAACTCATCTTTGCTCACCAAAATTACATATTTCAATATATTTTCCTTAAAAAAAATGCCTTCATGCCTTAAAATATCTTAAATGTAACTCGACACCCTTGCCTCATTTAGTATGTGTGGTTCTATGAATATGCAAATGAGCCCCGCCTCCACTCACTCACTCAGCTCAGAGATCCACTGGTTGACGATCACACGTTGATCTGATTGGTTACAAGGTAGTTTGTGACGTCAGAAACACCAGCGATTTCAAAGCGTGTTTTTGAGACTGTCTTTGGTTCACTGCAGTTTTAAGGAGGAAATACTCAGCAATGCTGTCGACTTATGAATTTACACATGGTTTGTCTTAAAGCGTATTAAAAACACCACATAGACACATAAACAACATTAAAAGCTGGATTTTCACCACAGGGGGACTTTAAGAGTGTGTGAAAATCGCACAGCTCATGATCTGATGTCTGTAGCATTAACTGCAGGACGAGTAGCATCAGATGTTTTGTGGAATAGGAACATGAAATATGAGCAAAAGTAATATTAGTGATGCTTGACTCTCATCAGAACAGCCTGGAAAGACTTTTGGTTGAAGCGAGGAAACGTGCAAAGTTACACAGTTGTTTTAAAGCCACTGAAGCTTTAAGCGCTGGAGATTAATGAGGAGACTGAAAATTAGCCACAGATTGGATACAAATACACCGTGCATCACAAACACACACACACACACATTTAAATACGTGCACACATGGAAACTCTTACCTCTAAACACATGTGCAGTGAGTAAGATAAATGACATCTCAACAAGCACTCCACACACACACGCAGGCCTCCACCACAGACACACACACACACACACACACACACACACACACACACACACACACACCGTAATTTCCAGGGTATTTAAGAGCAGCGAGTCGTGCCAGTTCGTGCTTCGGGTCGAAACTGCAGCCCAAACTCTCCAAACTGAGGTGTTTAAATCAGGTTTGGCATCTACTCTCAAAGAGTTTCTCAGGCCTGTTTTCGACAGTCCCTCTCTCTCTCTCACACACACACACACACACACACACACACACACACACACACACACACACACTGCAGTCAGTCGATGCAGGGAAACACCGGAGAAACAGATGTCCGTTCTCGAGCCCAGATTGATGCGCTGTCTCTCTGAAACGGTTGCATGTGTGTGTGTGTGTGTGTTACCAGAACACTCGACACATTCCTCTCAGACTGAACGCAATGATTTCATAGCTCGTTACACTTCATCTCAGATTCATTTCAAGTCAACACTAGAAAACTGATCCTTTTTACTCTTTATGATCACCGAGGCTGCGTTTATTTGATCAAAAATGCTGTAAAAATTGTGAAATATTATTGCAATTTAAAATATCTGTTCTCTATGTGAATATATAGTAAGGTGTAATTTACTCCTGTGATCAAAGCTGAATGTTCAGCATCATTACTCCAGTCTTCAGTGTCACATGATCCTTCAGAAATCATTGAAAATGTTGAAAACAGTTGTGCTTATTTATTTATTTATTTATTTATTTATTTTATTCAGGATTCTTTGATAAATTCAAAAGTTCAAAAGAACAGCACTAATTTGAAATAGAAATAGTTTGTGATTTTATTAATGCCTTTATTGTCACTTTTGAATAAAATCATTAATTTATAAAAAAAAAAAATGTGGTTACACTTTATTTTAGGGTGTCCTAACTACATTAAAATTACAGAATAACAACATGTAGGCCTACTTACAACATAATATAATAACCATATAGTTTGGCACATGTAATTATGCATAATTTACTGTTATTTCTAAAGCACATGTAATATGTAACAAGGACACTAATAAAGTTACCAAATGTTTTTTTAAATAATTGTGAAACAGTGACTTCTGCTTGACTTCTCCTCTGTCTTCATTAAAACATTAAAGTGAAGAAACCTCGTCAGAGAACATGTTTGCTCCATCAGGACTAATCAGGAATGCGGTTCTTCCAAATATTGTGTGTAAATGTTCCGTTGCCGGTGTTCCTCTCACTTCAGGAGATATTAGAGACACTGCAAACATGTGGGAATACAGGAGACAGACGCAAGCCTTCATCTGATCTCTGCTGGCAATAACACGCCAGTGACAGCCCATGAATCTCCTGCAGCGCTGCTTTCCACATAAACACAAAATATGGCATCATAAAAACAAATATAGCAGAGCGCTGCCACATCTGACCTCTGCTCTAAATACCACAAATATTGTTTCAGGGGTGAAATCACTGGTTTATGAGCACATGATGTGAACGCCAGCATCAGATGCCAGTGAAAGTTACATTTCAATCAAAAACCTCATGACAGGCTTGAACTTTTACGTACAAAACATTACAGGATGATATGTGGCTGACCTGTATACGTCATAATTCAGTCGTATGATGTTAATATTATACCAGATACGTCTAAAAGAAGTGCTAGAAAAATAGTTTCCACAAGTTTTTCATCAAAAGAGACCATGAATTTAATAAAGCTAAGTCTGCCATAAACAAGTGGTCATTGTTAACTAGTAAAAATAAAATTATTACACATATTTTTTATATTTCTGAATAAATGTTAGAAAAAAAAGTCAGATGAAAACTAACTGAAATAAAAAAAATATTTCAATTACTAAATTTAAGTGATTACTAAAATTACTAAAACTGAAATAAAAATAAATGAAAGCCAAATAGAAATATTTAAAACAAACAAAAACTAAACGCACATAATAAAATCGCTAAAACTTAAACTAAAATTAAACTAAAAATATAAAATTAATAATAATAATATAAATAATAATACTGAAAATAACACTGCAATTAGTCATAGTTGAGATAAAAAGTCACTAATCCTTAGTTGAAATTATGACTTGACTTGAGATAAAAAGCCAAAATTATGATATACTAAATTGAAAAAAAAAAAAATCAAGATTATGACACAAATCGAAATTAAGACAATTTTGACTGTCAATTAATTTTTTTTGTCAGTTTTGACTTTTTATCTTATAATAATGACTGTCATAATTTCAACTATATCATAATTTTGACATTTTAATTATTATAATTTAGCATTTTTTTCAATTTCAATTTATTAGGTATAATTTCGACTTTTGTCATTATTTGTACTTTTTAGTCCCATCCCTTTTTTAATCCTCATTTATTGATTCTCATCATCTTTTTATGTCATAATTATGAGATGAAAAGCCACAATTTTGATATACTAAGTTAAAATTATTACCAAAAGAAAATCAAGATAATGACAAAATCTAAATTATTACGTCAATTTCAACTGTCAATATAAAATTGTCAATTTTGACTTTTTATCTTATAATTATGACTGTCAATTTCGAATTTCATAATGTTTGTCAATTTCAATTTAGTAAGTAAAACTTTGACTTTTTATCCCCACCATTTATTCTCATCACCTTTTTATGTCATAATTATAAGCTAAAAAGCCAAAATGTTGATATACTAAATTGAAATTATGACCAAAAAAAAATTAATCGAAATTATTACGTCAATTTCAACTGTCAATATTGTCAATTTTATAATTATGACTGTCAATTTCGAATTTCATAATGTTTGTCAATTTCAATTGTTCATTTATTCTCATCATCTTTTCATGTCGTAATTATGACTTAGCATGTCACGATTTCAACTCTTCATCTCTTGATTATGATTTCCAGAGCGCGCGTTTGTCCTGATCTGACGGGTTAAAGACGGCTCTGGCTGATCTGAGATCAGATCTGATGGTTCTTCTGCTGCTAAACTCTTAACGCCTCTCCTCAATGTGGCCTTTATACGGGCTGAACCCTCTCGACTCCAGCCGCTCAATTACAAATACCAGCCTTCAAGATGTTGCCCAATTATCGCTTTCACTGGGCTGATGGATGCCAGCTGGGCTCTCCGGCTCTGGACTGGGTTTCGGCCCATAAGTCACTCTGACAAGCGTCTCTGAAGTCAATCCAGAGGAAAAGTCCATAAAAATGTTCAAGCGTTAAACGCAGCGCCATCAGGCATGAGTGCCGTCATGCACTTTATAAGAGGAACCCGAGATGAGACCGATCACGAGATCTTCCCATCATGCTCTCGGTCTTCAGACTTCACAGGGAACGTGATGCGAGTGTGTGTCGGTGAGATTGAGAGTGTGTGTTACCTGCTTCCTGACGTGTTCATGAAGATTGACGGACAGGATCATCACTGCAGAAGTAAAGATATGAGATTATTATTACACAATTATTGATTCTGGCCTGAGATGAAACTACTAAAGCCTCTCGTCTGCTCACCAAGGCTGCATTTATTTGATCACACACTGTATAAAATACAGTTTTGAAATATTATTACAATTTAAATCAGCTGTTTTCTATGTGAATATATAGTAAAGTGTAATTTATTCCTGTGATCAAAGCTGGATTTTCAGCATCATTACACCAGTCTTCATGATCCTTCAGACTTAAGTCGAAATTATGACTTAAAAAGTAAAAAGTTTGATATACTAAATTGAAATTATGACTTTGAAATTGAAATTATACATCAATTAGACCTATGTCAATATCAACTTTACTTTACTTTTCTCATTACTTTGAATTTTTATGTCATAATTAATGATTCTGGCCTGAGATAAAACCACCAAAGCCTCTCTTCTGCTCACCAAAGCTGATCAAAAGTACAGTAAAAATTGTGAAATTTTATTACAAATACAAAAAAGACAGTTTTCTATTTGAATATATACAAGCGTCACATGATCCTTCAGAAATCAGTATAATATGATGATTTGATGCTCAAGAAAAAAATTATGATTATTATCATTGTTGTGCTGGTTAATATTTTTGTGGTAACCGTGATATTTTTTTTAATCAATGAAAAGAAAAGAAAAAATCAATAGAAGCGTTTTTTTTTTTTTTTTTTTTTTATCAGAATCTTATGTAACATTATAAACAACAGTTTTAATCACTTGAATGCATCCTCTCTAAATCAAAGTCTTAATTTCTTTCAAATAAAAAAAATGTACTGACCCCAAACTTTTCCACAGTACTGTACACTAAATATAAAAACCATAATGAACTAGATTTGCATTTTCAGATGTAAAGATCAGTGAGTATCAGCAAAAGAATAGTGTTAAAGTGTGAGGTGAGTTTAGGTTTAAGGCTTTGCTTACACATCAACACAAGAAAGGTCACGATACAGTATGTACAGTAAATGCTAGAGAACAGCAGAAAGTGTTTCAGCCACATGTATTAGAGGAGAGCGCCACATGCTGGTCGATATGATGAACTACAGCCAAATCATTCAGTACAAGTTCACAATATCATCTTTCTTTATAAACTACATTATATCAGTTATAAGAAGCACTTATTGATTAAACTAAAGGTTCTCAAACCTGACAGCAAATAAACTGGGATCCTGAAATGTTTGATTAAATGTGGGCTAAAGTTTGGACATGCTTTTATAACCCAAATCTCATAAAACAAATATTTGCTACATTCACTAACCAGCCAACTTAGATTTATTCAAGATAAATCGCACAGACTCAAGGTTGCCTATGACTAATACATTAAAGCTTTACAAGTTTAATGGCCTCAGAGTTTAATTAAGAACATTAACCTTCATCATCAGGAAAATTATTAGATATATTTTAAATGCAATTTCTATGACTGGCTATACAAACATGTAAAAAATGCACTAAACTGAAACCAGAGATTTTAAAACTTGACTGTTTATTCATTTATCAAAGCTTTGCTCTTAAACAACGGGATTGTGTCATGTTTAATATTCATGATTGGTCATTAAAGCGGACAATCTCCACCCCCCAAAAACTGGAGCCATTTTACAGAAGAAAACGAGGACACCATCACCATCATCTCCAGCAAAGAAGAAACCACATAATACGGAGTTACAGTGAGTTATAGCCTTTCATATCTGAATACTGTCCGTCGAGCTGCATTTCACTGCACATAATCGATAATACTTTGTTTATGCACTCATGCATGTCGAATAATGAACTTAACTTAATTTATCAATGCATCAGGTTTTGTAACGCATATTTAACGCGATGTATGACCCGTCAGAAGCGCATCAGCATTGCATTATTATTGTTTACTTGTGTTTATTTGACTACAAGCGTCACAAAGGGGAAAACGCATTTTAAACATTAGACTATGGAGAAAATAACAGTACATTAAAATAATGCATTGTTACACACGACGGCTGGCTGTCAATCCATTAAACGCTTTTAATAATATTACAAATAATAAATGGAGAATATCCGCGTGTCTGTCATGTGATCTGGATGGCGCTCGTGTCGTAATTCTCCGAGTTTAAGCGCAACTAGAAAATAATAGAGTTTACTTAGACTATACAAATACACCTCTTTGCATAACTTAATCCTCATATTACTCAAAAATCATGTTCCATCATAAACTTTTCCTAATCTTACGAGAACAATTGCATTACTCGTTCAGTACAAGCCCGTTCAGCCGAGCTCATACACTGTGTTTTACGGTAACTGAGTTCACGTGTGTCTGTTGCTTCACGCTCACCTCAGTCAGATGTAAAGATCTTCAGTTGGAGAGCTGTATTTATAATAATGTCATCGCATAATTTATCCAAAGAAGCGCTTATAGGCTCAGCGATGCTGGGATCGATTTTTATAGCGGGATATTATGTGGGTAAGGAAACCATAGAACTTAACTAAAGCTGAAGTCAATCGTGTGTGTAACTTTCCGGAAGTTCGTGTACTTCGATTCAAGAAGCCGCAATTAAAGGCGCAGCACCCAATTAGTTTAAATAAAACGAACCAATACATTTTCAAATCTGCCTGTGAAAAATAAATATCAAGTGTTGACTTTTTTTCCTAATCTTTTGTAATAAAAGGGAAATTTCTTCTGTAAACACTTTTTTAAAGACTTCCCATGATAATGCATACAATAACGAAGTATAACTGTATTGTTTTATTGAATAGAAAACTTTTAAAAATGTAAGTCCAAATAATAAAAAATGCTGGTTTATAAATATCTTATAGGATTTTGATACGACGAGTCCAAAAACAGCTTTCATGTTGTAAAAAAATATTATTATTATTTAAAAAAAATTGCATGTGTAATTACATAAAATACTGGTGTTTCAGTGAAAACCAGCCTGCTCATAAATGCAAACATCACAATTGTATGTTGAAATCGCAAATAAATAATAAAAATTAAATAATTGTACAAAGAAATCGCACATGGAAAAAGATTAAAACAAGGTGTTGTCTTATGAAATGTACACTAGTGTGTAAATAACACACAGTATAGCCAAAAGTAATTTCTTTCTCTGATTGATTTCTTTTCTCTAAAGGCAAACGCAAATCTAAATTCTTCAGAATGTCGTCTGGCAAAAGTCACGTGGGTAGGAAAGATGATCCAGTGATGCAGTACCTGCTGAACAACTCCCTGCGGGAACATCCGGCTCTCAAAAAACTCCGGCAGGTAAAACTCCTCCTCCTCCTCATGACGACCGTCTCGCCCTAAAAACACACAGATATCCGTAGAAAATCAATAGGGCTCAAAACTGCATAAATGCATTCAAGGTTTAAAGGGATAGTTTACCCAAAAATATAAATGAACCCATGATTTACTCAGCCATCCTCGGTGTGTATGACGTTCTTCGGTTACACTTTATTTTAAGGTGTTATTGTTACATTATAATTATATATTTAAGTACTGAGTAATATTAAGCAACTACATGTACTTACTCTAGGGTTAGGATTTAGTTGAGTGTT
>NW_028296108.1:0-33483 GCF_964197995.2 Scardinius erythrophthalmus
AGCCAATCAGAGCAGAGCTCATCATTATTATTCATGACCCTTCCAAATAAGGCAATAACAGTCCATTTCATTCTAGGGACAAATCCTAGGGTTATAAATGGACATGTAAAACCATATCTGGAGACTTTTTGCCCTAATCCTAAACCACAAATCTTCTATGTAGATATCAGAGAACAATATAAAATACTGTATCAATGCATTCTATGGCACCTTTAAATTCAAAATGCCATAACCATTTTTTTACATGAATTTTTTTTAGCTATGTCAAGCCCTAAAATATTTTATCAACTAGAAATTGTGAGTAAACTTTTTTTTTTTTTTTTTTTTAAGTCAAAAAGGTTGAAAACCTCTGCTAAAATGTGTAAAATCTCCATATCAGCCAATAACCAATATGGCACAAATAAATTGTGCATCCACTTCCAAATTTCTTCAGTGGTCCTCAATGTCTTAATAACATTTACCAGCATGAAGGCCAAACCACTGACTGAGTAAATTGAAGCTGTTTACTGTAGCCTGTATACACATCTTACCGGTATATCAATGAATAACACATGGAAAGAAGGAAAAAAGATTTGAAAAGTTCTCTGACATTCTGTGGAAGTTATGTGGATATTTGCATGTTCTTTTGCGTTCTTGATCTAGATTTCCATAACGCACAGATGTGTTAGGTGAACTTTTGCCCAGAAGCTCCTCTCTCCTCCTGCATTATTCACACCCAATACAATGATTCATTTTGCCGTGTCGTGCATTCGGCACAATCACAGAGGTGTTTCATAATTAAAAACACAATTCTCATCTCTCCCTTTCTCACTTTATCTCGCTCCCTCCTTTCTTTTTTGTGTTTAGCAAAAGAAAGGAGGATTATATTTAGCCAAGGACACCTAAACATTCATTACATATGCAAATCTAACATTCTCAATGTTGTGATTTTTTTTCTCTCAAAAAAACTCCTTCAAATACAACTTTAACACAAGTGTTAAAACATTTATAAATGTAATAATTAAAATCTGTTCTAGGGATGTCTGACCCAATGACAGCATGAAATTTCTGTCTACAGCAAGACAACATCTGTCTCGTGGACAGGTTCACCTGGGACAGGGACACCTGTCAAATAGATTGCAGTCAGGATTAACAAGCATAAAGCGGAAAAGAAAAGATTTAATAGATCATTATTGCCGGTCTATGTAACTTTCCAGAGAGTCACATGCAAAACCACATAGACATTGAGGTAGGCACGTCCCCCTCAATATTCAGAATAATGGGTTTTTGGACATGTGATCTTAAAATGGCCAAATTAGATAAGACAGATCACTCATCTCATGCAAGTGAACACTACCATTCAAAAGTCAGGGTACAAAATATTTTTTTTTTATAAAAAAAAAACACATTTATGATGTTAAAAATATCTTTAAATATGATGGGCCCTATCTTGCACCCAGCGCAATTGACTTTGTACACCGACGCATGTATCATTCCTATTTTGCACCCGCGCACAGCGGACTTTTCCCTCCACAGACGCACGTCGGTAAACTAGGAAATACACTTGCGCTCCCCGGGGCGGTTCAGCTCAAAGAGGAGGCGTGTTCCGGCGCAAACGTTCCCTGATGCTATTTTGCAGGTTTAGAAAACAATTCCGCCACTGACCAGGAAAAACCTAGTTTAAAGTCAGTGGCGCGTTGCGCATGTTATTCATATGCTATTTTAAGGGCGCATGCATGGACACGCAATCAATGTAGCGTGTGAACAACGCGCATACACTTTGATTCTCTCATCTACATAGAAGCAGCAGTTTTCATTTTTGCAAATCATACATTATTACAATATATAGATAGATAGATAGATAGATAGATAGATAGATAGATAGATAGATAGATAGATAGATAGATAGATAGATAGATAGATAGATAGATAGATAGATAGATAGATAGATAGATAGATAGATAGATAGATAGATAGATAGATAGATAGATAGATAGATAGATAGATAGATAGACAATGTATTATAAAAGCATACATCTAGCTTACACATTTACCCAAATTATCATACGCCTGTTTAACCGAAGTTAATTTGGGTGGGTTTCTCCATTTCAATGTAACTTCTCTCTTTTATGGCCGTGACGAGAGCGTTGCTCTCCTTGGCTGTGAACCGCTCCTGGCGTGCGCCTGGCAAATCCGCCGTTACAATAGCAATCCGCTATGGAAAAAGCGCGTCTGCTCTTAAAGGGAATGTGAGATGTTGCTCTGATTGGTTTATTTCACGTTACGCCCAAACCACACCTATGAATAATGAAGCTACTTCAGACCAACCCATTTTGATTTGCATCGGGCGCAAGAGTCATTTATCCCGCCGGTATAATAGCAACAGCGCCCAAGGCCCGCCCACAAAATTACTTGCATTTTGCGCTTGATACTTGCGTTTCAGATCGTTAAAATAGGGCCCATTATGTTCTTTTGAGCTTTATATTAAAAAATCCTGAAACATAATGTGAAAAATAATGCAGAATAATTTCCACAAAAATATTAACCAGGGGCCCATTCTTCGTACGTTGCTTAAAACATCCGAGATCAAATGAGACATCCAAGATGATATCATCGTGCTAATCATGATCTGGCTAATTAGGTTCTTCGAACACACTTGCCGGATATGATTAGTATAGCTGGATTGAGTTATCTGAGATCATTGCGCGTTCATGCGAAGTTTAAAAGGGGATATGTATCGATAGTAGAAACATTGATCAGCAACGCTGCTATTGGCTGCTCAGCGTGGCCAAAGAGCGCGCACAGTTTTTCTCCTCAGCAGAGCAAGAACTAATAGTCGAAGTTTATTCGGAATTTTAATGTTTAATCAAAATCGCCAGAGAACACCTCAAAGTCTGCAAAAGCCAGGAGAGAAGGCTGGCAAAAAGTAGCAGACAATTTAAATCCGTTAGAAGTGGCCATGTTAGATGTTTTTACCACTTATTAGCCTGTATTTTTGTATTTTAATAATTGCATAATTACTTTGTTCATTGTAATGTCAGAGTCACCACACTAGAACATGGGAACAAATAAAAGTGAAGTACAAAAATATTCTACATAATGGTAATTTAAATTTTTTGTTATATAGTCTCTTTTATAAAAGGCACTGTTAAATAAATGGTTGTCTGTTTATAAAAGCAACCAAGAAAAAGGCTGAGAAAAAAGAAAGAAAAGATCTTAGTAGCCTACACTGTAAAATCATTTTTGCTGCATTAATTTAAGGCCGTATAGTCATTTCAACTGTTAAATCTTGAATAATGATGAATTGCTTTGACTTGTGAAAGTGAAAACTGATAAACTTATGTTAATGTTAAAATATTTTGCCATGGGTTATTGATCACATTTTTCCTGAGTGTAGTTCATTGTAATAACATTGTGGTTTCCTCTTTTGTGCACTTTTACATAATACACCAACACTTGTATCTGTTCCCAAGAAAGTGGTGGCTGAAATATGTGCAGTAAGTGGACATTCTCTAACTTTCCAAAGGAAAGAAAGTGTAAGACTTTATAATGTCCATTTGTTTCCATTGCACTGGACAGTGAATAAACCCTCTCAGATAACTGTCATATGGAGGAACTAGCCTACCTGCAAGTGCATAAATAACTTAATTTATACTTGTATGCTTTATGGCTGCAATATAAGTTGCAGGATTCCACATCTACAGAAAGGCCTACAGAAGAGTCTGCACAAACAGAGGAGACATAGGCCTATAGGTGGGCAGTGTATAGCCAACTTTTCCTTTTTATTTGTTGCATGAGGCATGTGTCTAATATCTCTTGTTGCAGGCACTTGACCACTGGCTTTTCTTTACAAAAAACAATTGAAATAAAACTCAAGGAACTAAGCTTTGTCTTTTATTAAACATTTAATGAAAAGTTGTTGTTGTTTTTGGCAATGTTGTGTAATATGGCACATGCAGCAATGTCACAGGCCCTGTCAGGTGTGCAACCCTCAGACTTTTCAGACAATGAAATCTTCCCTTCAGTTAGCCAAAGCAAGGTTCTCAAGTCTCACGCATTGGACGTGAGACACACGCAATTCAACCAGTTCACACGCTCACACGCCACACTGTGTATTTCTCACGCTGAAAAGGCAATGCCAACCAAGTTGTCCTGCAAGCTTTATATATATATAACGTTGTATACGAGGCGCAGGCACACAAAGTGAAGTTTCCTGCCGCCAGCACGTATCTCGGCCAGATTGCGTTCGTTACTAGGCAACATAGATGCGCGAACACACGGAAGTTGAGGAACATTCTCGGCCACCGTACGTTCGTTACTAGGTAACCAACAACGTCGCGCGAACACACATCGTGATGGAGAAGGTAAGTTGGAAGAAAGCTTGTCTAACATTTTTAGGCTAGAACATTTAATATATAGCCCATCGTGTACATTATTATTGATGCAGTCAAAAACTCTACAACTACAGTACTTTGCAACCAGGCCAGAAGCTTTGGCTCAGTTTGGCTAGCTTACGTTATCTGAAACTAAGGGAAATGTTATTGGGTATAGGAAGGAATGAAGATGTATTTCTTCATTTTATTTTAAATTATATATTATACTGTATTAATAGTCTTTCTAGTTACATTAATGAGCCACAGTGCTTTAAGTGGGAGCCCCCTACCCCTGTTATCAAGGCATCAAAATGTGCAACAAACACTTACAACACAAAACACATTTCATAAGCTGGAGTGTGTACTTGTGTGCACACACACACACACACACACACACACACACACACACACACACACACACACACACACACTCTAATATGTCATTTGTTCACAATGTCCCACCACACAATAAATCATTATATTTTTGTATATTTGTAATTTTGAAATATAACATTAAATAGTATATTTAATGTGATGAATTGCTCTGTCATTTATCAGATTTACCAATTGTTATAATTTGTGCTGGTTAATTATGAACAATGGGTAAAATTGGGGGGTGGGGACAGGCGGGGGCGGGGCTCCATTAGGGCTCCTCCCCTAACCACATGTGATCTCACGCCAAGCATTTGATAAAACTTGAGAACCCTGCCAAAGTTAATTTCATTGTGTGCCCTTGTCCTGGCTAGAGCTGCATTGTAACTGGTTTGGGTCAGGGAATGGGGTCATAAAACACCTGTCTGCAGGCAGGAACATGTCTTAATCACCTATGAAAAAATGCAGTTCTGTTAGGATCAGCATAAGTGTATGTAATACAGTGAGCTTGATATTTAAAGGGTAACTAAACCCCTGGTCAGAGCCTGACTCCACCCACTGGCAATATTTGAAAAATGCTGGAAAAGTAGGCAGAGCCCAGTGGAGAGGGGGCGTGCATCTGAGACGTATTTCTCTGCAGGCAGGGGCGTGGTTAGCTGGTACACTCTGACATCAGAGTGTACCACAACTTCCAATAGGAAAATTCAACTGCAGTAGCCACTGTTCAACCTGAAGAGGGCAGCACTCAGACGTTTTTACACCATATTTAGTCAAATTAAAATACTTTAAACACAAATGTCAAAAAAATTACTTGAATCAATGAAAAAAAAAAAGCACTAATAAATCCCCATTCTTACAGATTATTATCTAAAAAAAGTTGGTTTAGGGTTTAGTTACCCTTTAATTGTGGAACTTTCCTTACCACTTACATATAATGTGCATAAATGTGAATCTCTGAAAATTCTTAAGTCACGCACAGATCCTGGCCATTTTGCTTTCACATTTGTGGTATGGAAGATTTTAGTCAACTGCCTTTTTTTTTTATTTGATATAATATTACTAATCTGGAATATTAAGAATCACAATAGTAACTGGGCTGCACATTTACATTGTGAACCCCCTTTCTGTTCATATAATCCCCTTCATTGAGCCCTTGATGGCAGTCTATGGTCTAGCCTATAGCCTATAGTCTATGGTAGCAATCACGTTAGTGAAGCCTGAGTGACATAAACTGTAATCGGCATTGTCATGATTGCATGATCTTCATAAAAATATTATGATAGCCAAAAAAAAAACTGCTTTAAAAAAAAACTGCTTTACAACATTGGGTCTTAAGTGCCTTGGAAATGGCACAAAAAAAAACTAGTCTAAAACTGTTTTTTAAACCTAAAAGCGCCAGGTAAACTCCGAATGACACGACAGACAGCACTTTCCATCAAGTTCTCCGCATCTCCAATAGTGTAAAGGAAAGAGCCACTCGCAAATAACCTTAGGGCAATGCAAACAGTTTGTGCTGTAGTTAAAGCCCGACTCTGACAAGTAGAAAATAAATGTGCGTTTCCAACAAATTAATAATGTAAACGACAATCTCACGAGTCACAAGAAAAAATATACATCTCAGAAAGTGCACTATCGCGCTGCGCTGGACTTCCCGTATCAGCTCCGCTTATGAAGCCGCAGTCTAATCCTGTTAACATGAAATAAGCCTGCTCCCGAGCAGGTTTAAGATTGCGCACCTGTTGCTATGACAGCAAGTCCAGGATGAGCGTCGAAGAACCAAACAATCCAAGATCATGCCAAATCGCCAACAATCAAATCCAGCTAACCGAATTAGCGACGTACGAAGAACGGGCCCCAGCTCAACTATTTTCAACTTTGATAATAATAATAAAATCAACATATTAGAATGATTTCTGAAGGATCATGTGACACTTAAGACTGGAGTAATGGCTTCTGAAAATTTAAAATAAATTTATATTTCTATTAAAATAGAAAGTTATTTTGAATTACAATAATATAATACAGAATATTTCTGTTTTTACTGTATTTTTTATCAAATAAATTAATTGGTGAGCATAAGACACTGAGTATTTTTATTTTGTAAAGTATTTTCAGGGTGAACCTTTTCTAATGTGGAAACTCTTATCCAGCTACTAACAAAATAGAGACATAATTTTTGGTAAGATTATACATTTGAACAGAAAGGATAAGGAGGTGAAAAGTTATGAAAAATGTATGCTCACCATAATGATTTACTTTTTGCCTCAATAATGTTCACACATTTGTCTGTTTAAAGACTGAAT
Source organism: Scardinius erythrophthalmus (assembly GCF_964197995.2). Lineage (NCBI taxonomy): Eukaryota > Metazoa > Chordata > Actinopteri > Cypriniformes > Leuciscidae > Scardinius > Scardinius erythrophthalmus. The sequence goes on from NW_028296108.1 coordinate 7,028, forward strand.
AATAAAGACTTTTTGAAAACAAAAAAAATTACCGTACCATAACAATACAACACAATGGACGCAGCCGACTTGCAATATGTTGGCACATTGTACGATATGGTATTTCTTTTATCTCAACTTCTGCATTGAAAAGGCTATATTTGCTGAGTATATTGAGCCAGTGAAGAAGTTCATTTCCATTTTGATTAGGTGCATATTATCATGCTGTCAAGCTGTTTCTTTATCTCTATCTGGGCCTTTGTTTAAATATGAAAACTGCACTTTTTCTAATGAAATTATCCTCTATCACAACAGGTACATCTATGGGGCATTTCACACCAAAGAATCACCCAGCAAAATATTTGCTGCGGCCATGAACCGACTCCTTGGAGGAAGAAAAGAGATCCTCTAGCAATTCACTTCCATCAGAGAGCTGACCTTAATGATGTTTATTGTCTGACAGATCGCCTCTATGAAATACAGCCATCAACATCCCAGTTAACAATGCACTGGAGGCCTTTAGTCTCTGTGGTCCAGATAAAATCAATGACCAGCACATCCACAGAGAAAGAACAGTAATATCTGTGTAACTCTATAATGGCGAATGGAAGGGGAGTTTGTGGTCTCAGGGTCTCAAGGCCATGAAAAGACTTTCAACTTCCTGAGACACTATAGACATGCAATTTCGCCAGTCAGGATTTTGTAGTAGTATTTTTTCTGGAGAAATATGTTGGTTATTAAGCACTACGCCTCTCAGTTGGACTGTATATCTATTTTTCATTCTCGTCCCTGTTGCAACTGCTCATTTACGCCGCATTACGATGCCAGCTCTAGTGCCTCTTAATGCAGAAGAAAAGAATGATTCCATGCATCTACAAACTTGCTGATGACTATACAAGGTAGGTCCGCGTCAGCTACTCAGAAGGCTTTACTGAGACGATTACCATCAGTCATTTCGGATACTTTGGCATGGTTCTGTGTTGTTTTGGACCACATGATATCACTCTTGTGTATAGGGATATTTCTGCAAATCTACTTAGAAAGAACTAGAGGAGCTGTTGAATCGTAAAGTGACTGAGCAGAGATCTGAACAGCCTCAGTTTCAGACGGCACACTCATGAACCGCCCCCAGTTCGCACACTGACACATGATGTATATAAAAATGGTAAGTGTTGGCTGGAATCAAGAGTTCAAATCTAAGTGACTGGCTTTATGGAAATAAGAGCATATGAAAAACGTCTCAACAACAAAGCTGGTTTTACAAAGAAAAAATTTACCAAAAAATTACCAATGTTAATGATGGAATATTCATGTGATTTGCAAAATTAGAGACATCAAATCTTGACAAAAGATTTATTCTATTAAAGTTTCTGTTCACGTAACTGTTGTGCTTATTTCCCAGCAAAAAAAAGGTCACATGTTGGGGTCCACATTCCAAAGGTTTTGGAACACTATTGTATTTGTTGTCCGATTTTCTTGTTCCTACTCTTATTGTTCTTATCCTCTTTTTTTGCCAGGTCTGTACCAAGTTGTAGAGACACCAAAACTGGTGAGATAATCAGAAATCTCTAGAACTATAAGGGCTTAAAAAAAAATGCATTTCTTACATTTCATTTCTCTTTATACAGGTTTTTCCCGCTCTCTTCAATTTTAAGAAAAAAAAACAAAAAAACTTTTCCAAACACAGCAGCTTTAAAAAGGCAAAACATTTACAAAAGAATTTTGAGCATTGAGGAGATATAAGCAAATTGCACATTTTAATGAATTGACTTATCTGCTGAAGGCAAAATTCAAACCTAAAACTTGGCATACATAGACAACCAGACATTCTGAGAATTCACACCAATTTGTGTCAAATTCTGCCCATAGGTGGCGCTACAACTGGAAAAAGTTCAAAGCATTTATCACATATTTTGAGAAATGTCTTAATGTTTATCCATACAAAGGATATGGTCAGCAAAACTGCATTCTTAAAAATATCTTCTTTTGTGTTTGCAGAAATTTCGTACCAATTCTTGGTCAGAAAACCTGCAATGATGACCAGACTTTATGCCACAGGTCAAAAGTCCGAATAAGATGAAAGTTCTTTTTTCTCTTTGTGCAGGGTCTCAGTCTCTTGTGCAAGGCCGGACAGATGTCGATAGTTTATAGATTTTTCCGGTGGAGGCCAGTCAGAGTGTGACAGGAGTTTATAGTGATTTTGATACCTGCCTGTGCAGCAGGCATAGCGTTCATAACATCTGCTCTCTCAAAACTCAATCTCCCTTAGGCTCACAACAGAAAGGAAAATGAGAAGGTGGAAAGTAAACGAGTTAGAAGGTGTGTGTTCATCAGAGTAGTGTGTACTCATAACTCCAGCTTCTAGTCTGCCATGTATCTTAATGTGTGTGTGTCCTTGATGGTAAACGCGAGAACTCACCTCCACAGTCTCCAGTTTGCCACTCCAGGCACTGGCCGTAAGGGAAGGAGATGACGTATGCATTGGAATCCACACAGCGCTTGGTGCTGCCACACCACATACACTCCATGGCCTGGCTGGTGCAGTTGGCACAGGTGGTTCGCAGGGAGCAGGGCATCTTACATGGACGCATGGTAAGGTTTGGGCTCACTGAAGGAGGAAAATGCAGTGGTCAGAATTGCAATTACTTTTAAGCTAATTAGATCATTTTAAAAACTAGGCAAAAATGTCAAACAATAGAAAACTTAATTTAACACTTAAAACACCTCAAATAACAATTCAAAATGACAATACAATTTCCTGATAAGATACAGTAGGGTCAATTCAACTGATTCAGTGATATTTTAATACTATTTTAACATATTTTAAAATTATTTAATACTATGGTAACATTTTATTCTGATGGTCCCTTTTGAACACTGTTGACAATAAGTAACGCTGCACCTATGTGTCAACTAACTCTATTAGTAGTCTGTCTGCTTAATATCTGCTAACTAATATCTGCTAACACCTTATAATAAGGTGTTAGCAGATATTAAGCTGACAGTCTACTAACGTAATATTGTGATGGTCCCCCAACAGACATTCTACTGATTATAAGTAACTTTGCAACTACACTGTCAACTTATTCTAACCCTAACACTACCAGCAACCCTAATGACATGTAGGTAAAACATTACTTATAGTTGACAGAATGTATTAAAGGGAACATCAACATAAAGTGAAACCAATACTATTTATTTCTATTTTGAATTAGCCTTTATTTATTTTTTCAATTTATTTTTGTTTGTTTTAGTAATTTTGTTGTGCGTTTTTGTCTTTGTACTTTTTTTATTTTGCTTTAATTGCTCTCTCTCTCTCTGTAAGTTTACAATCAAATATTTATATTTTATTTTAGCCTTATTTCAATTAATGCAAATTATTTTTAATAGTTTTATGAATAAGAACACTGGTATGATCTCCACAGCTTTGTGTAAAACCTTATGATCAAGTTATCCAATCTGTTTTGAGAATGATTCAAAAAGCAGCTTTAATGGAAGCAAGAACATCTGTACAGTCACATGATCAATGTCAAGTTTACTTTGATTAGCAACTGAGAAACAGAACCTTAAACATTTATTATTTTATTTTACATCATAAAAATGTATTCAAGTTTTAATGTGTCCAATATATGCCACACTTTGCTTATTTCAAGGTTAAAATTTGATTTTGAATCCCACATTTCAATGTGGTCTAAGAGTTTTGCACTCCACTCCAATTATGTATTGTAATATACTCTATAGCTATAATAATACTGTAGTTCTGCATTTTTAACACACTTAAAATATGTTACTAACAATGTTTATTATATTCATGATAATGACAATGTCTATACACATTGCCTCAAAAATCTGGTTTGTTACCTCCTGTAGAGTAAGAGAAACAATTGAAATGAGCTCAATGAGCAGAAGAACATAAATAAGAAATGAAAATGAGCAGAATAAACACAGAGATGAGGGGAGGACGAGTTGACATTCATTCTTTATGCTCTTTGCATGTGTCTGAAGGGGGTCCAAATCTTGTTCAAGGCCTAATTTGTGCTTCCTCTGAGTCTCTTTTCTAGAGTTTCAAACAGGTCCAAAAAACATACAGCAGCCAAGGAAACAGCGGATGTTAGAGAGTATCCAACAGCCCTGCTCATTCAAAAAAGCAAAAAACAAACAAACAAACAAACAAAAAAAACGCAAGGAACTACGGTATATATAGAATTCGTTTTTCATAAAACTTTAATAAAACCAAGTAATATGTTCATTTCTTTACTAGTGTGATAACACAATATGGAAAAGAATATTATGGCAGATGCAGACACCAAATCACCTTGACATATGTGACACAAAAAGCCAGGGCAAGCCCAGACTAAATCTGCATAAAATATAAGGGAAAATCTGCAGAATTCCATGGAATAGGCATTAAACAAAGTTTGTTAACAGAGCTGAGAATAATACAACAGAACTATTAACTGAAAGCATTATCAAATTAAGACAAAATATATTAATAAAAGTCTACTTCCAGACTTCCCAATTCTTCAAGAACCCTGTGGAGTTTTCAGCGGGAGTGAATTAGTTTGGGTCTGATGTGTAAGAGCAGCATCCACCACAGAGCAGGCATTGAATCACCTCCAGGTTCATGTTACAAAGAAACATAGCAAACAAAAAAAAAAAAAAAAACTTTTCTCACCAACTGGCTTCTCACAGATCAGCCCCTCAGTGTTGGCAGTGCAGGGTTTGGCTTTGAGTCCGGCAACCTCAGCTCTTTCCAGGTACGCACAAAAACCAGAGTCACTTGGCTCCCCTGGTAACCACTGCAGAGTGCTGGCAGTGAAGGGAGACATGTCCTCCCACCCCCAGTATGAAACATTTATCTTCCTTAGACCCACCCAGGGAGTAAGTTTCTGCAAGAGAGAAATATATTATATTATATATATATATATATATATATATATATATATATATATATATATATATATATATATATATATATATATATATTATATTATATATATATATATATATATATATATATATATATATATATATATATACACACACACACACATATGTAACATCCACATAAAATGGTAAAAAAAATGGCTATATCAGTTAGGGAAAATTATTAGATTAAATCTTGAAAATGTTGTGCAACATACAAAACATGTCCAACCAGGGTCAGACAAAACTAGCGTAATTATGGGTCAATGGCATGAAGCAAATTTTTGTCTGGATCTATAGATTTTTTTTTTTTTTCAAAACTAAAAAAGTTTGATTAAAAATGTAATTTCATTGAAATTATTTAATTAAAATTAACTTTAAAAAAATGCAATTCACACTATGACCTGAATAGACCTCTTCTATGATGAGCTTGATTTTAATTTCAGATCTAAAATTCAATTTGATATTAATTTATAAAAAAAAAAAAAGCCTCAATAAAAGAATGAAATTCTTGAAAAGAAAACCATATTTACATACATTTTCATATTATTCCTTGGGCTAGGTACTGACATTTGAGTGAGCCACATATCTAACATGTTTAAATATATTAAAGTCACTTTGAACACAGATGCAATGAGCTGTTATCACCCTGTGTCCATAAATACTCTGATTATGAACATTAGAGTAAAGAACAGAAAGAGGTCTGAAGTTAAACTATAAACAGACTGACATATTTGCAGATGCAAGTCAAAAAAGTAAAAAAAAAGTAAAAAAAAAAAGCATTCATCTTCATACACCTCTATTTGAACTTGATTTTGCAGACTTCCAGCTGGACATTCATTCAGAGCACCTAGACGTTTTGATGGCTAATGTGACTGTCTACTCTGTTTAACACATGCTATATTTTATAAAAACACTTTTTTTCTTTTTCTCTTTTCTTTCTTCTTTAAGGGAAGACAAAGGCCAATGCACAGTTTAATTATGAATTCAAGGCAAAACAAACTGAATTTGACATAACCCAACCCCTTAGATTTTCCATTCAAATGAACAACTTCCCTGTATGAAAAGGTCTTGTGTGCTTTGATTAAAAGGTTTAAAAGGTTTAAGATCTCCTGTGAGTTTGTGCAGCCACAGGGAGTGAGTGTGACTGTCTGTGTGAGTGACAGAATAGAGGAAAAATAGTGGCAACTGAGAAACCGTCGCATGTGAATCTTTTTCACATCAAAGGTGAGTCCTTTAGAAAACTGTGTTAATCTTCAAAGGACAAAAGCTGCTTAAACACTGAGGCTCACGCCTCAATCAGCAAGGGAGCGGATTATGAAGAGAGTCACTCCTTTCCTTTTAATTAAAACGACAAATATTTACACCACAGCACCGGGGGGACTAGCTTTAACTGAATAGCTTTTAACTGTAGGCATGAGTAAGGTTTTCTGACATGTAAAGTTGAGTGTTTAAGCTTTACTGACATTTAGAAACAAACTTACACACACCGAAACATCTAGCATTACATCTGGACTTGCCAAGTAAATTGTACATTCTTAAACGTTTAAAGAATCACTTTAAAATTGGATTCAGAGAAGTGCAGGGCAAATACTGTATACTTGCAATCAAGAACTGATTTAGGTAAACAAATCAGAAGCACGGACACAAGTTTGTGTCAGTCAAAAAAAAAAAAGCCATTGTTATGGTGAGATACATAATCAGCAGTGTGGGGGAAAGTTTCTTTTAAAAGGAATGTGTTACAATATTGCGATACCCCCTAAAAAGTGACTTTGGAAAGTAATGTATTACATTACTTTTGTGTTACTTTTTCCTCACTTGGGCTGGGCTTCCTTGTTTGTTTTAATAACAACAAAAAAGTTATATTGTGGAAAATGTAAAGGCCCTTTCCCAAAAGTGAAATGAATAAGCCTCAGGCTGAAATAAATGCAAATTTACTCCTGTACAGTAGAGGGCGCAGCTCAGTGTTGCCAGACGTACGATAATTATCGTATTTGTACGATAATTTTGACCTCTGTACGATGTACGATCAATAATGACAAAAAATCCTATAATGTACGATAATTTCAGAACTGTGTGACACTTCAAATGATAGTCGTTCGTTGTAATCATAGGGCTTATAATCATTGATCTAGCTGTGGATTCTACGTCTACCGGGAGAAGAACGTGAAGAGAGAGGGAGCGAGAGACCTTGCGTGTGTGTGCTAGTGTGGCTCACGAAGCGCATATAAGGACCCAACCAGTCAATTGTAAGTGCGGGCGGGCTTTACTCCCGAACCGAATTAATCAGAACCGAACACCACGTCTCCCCACCCCCCTTTTTTCGAAGGTCAGCGGCAAAGACATTGATTAATAAAGCGAGATTAATTACATAAAGTACATTTGTGTAATTGAGTAAATTTTATTATTGCAGGTTTGCATAATATTCTGAGTTTGCATTGCACTGTTTTTATTCATTTTGAAGAATACTGAATCTGTTTTTGTGCAAGAGAGATGAGTAAATGCATGTTCACATTTAGTCTAGAACTACAATAAGCATCACACAGCGCACACAACACCTCTGCAACTTGCTTATGATTTCTCTCAACATGGGGACAAGAGAGGTCAGAATAAATGAAAAAAACTAAAGTAACTTGAGTTACTTATTTGAAAAAGTAACTCAGATATTTTGTTGTCAATTTAACACCCCAACACTGCTAATCGATATGCATCAGAAAAACTTGTTAACAGCTTTGACTGTGTTCTACACAGTACCCAACCATTACCAAGACAAATCAATGTAAACCTCCACACAAAGGCTAGTGATTATACTTGACTCACCCTCCCATGCAGCTGATACTTCTGCAGCTCATCCAGTATGAAGTCTACCTGCCTGGCTGAGGTTAGAGATGCAATGTTGCCATCCAGGTTCTTACAGTAGTGCTGGGCATTATCATAACTCTCCTTACTGGCATTCAGCCTCAGACATGCATCTCCAATCTGACTCCAGTCCTCTCCACACAAGTGTGCTGCAAAAAAGCAGCAAAATCCATGATAAAACCAGGCTTCTATTTAAACTAGGCTTCACTCACACAAGACATCTGAACACCGCAAACAAATCATTCTGATCAGAATATTGATAAAAGGAGCTTTCTGTGTATTATATAGGAAAAACAAGATATATTTGAAGAAATTTGACACTACTGTGTCAGATTTCTTTTTATTAAATTAATTAATAGATTCATATGGATATATTAAATTGATTTAAAGTGACACTAAAGACATTTATAATGTTGCAAACGATTTCTGTTTTTAAATAAATGCAGCTCTTTTGAACTTTTTATTCTTCAAAGAATCCTGAAAAAAAGATTCCACAAAACCATTAAGCATCACAATAAGAATAATAAGAAATGTTTCTTGAGCATCAAATTAGAATTAGAAGCATATTAGAATATTTTTTTTAAGGATCATGTGACACTGAAGACTGGAGTAATGACTGCTAAAAATTCAGCTTTGCCATCACAGGAATAAATTATATTTTAGAATATATTAAAATAGAAAACCTTTAATTTAAATTTTAATAATATTTCAAAATATTACAGTTTTAACCCTCTGGGGTCCTTCGTCTAACAGTCACACTTGGGACCTTCGGGTCCAAATGGACCCGGAGGGCGGTATTCATATATATAAAAAAAAATCTTAATATTTTTTTTTTTACTTGTTTTTTATAATATTTTTTCTTTTCTTTTTTGGTGTTTTGAGATAATTTTATGATTTATAATTAATATTTATGCAATAATTATGACCCATTTTTTCCCATTGAATATAATAGAAATTTTTTATATTTATATAATTTTTATTTTATTTTTATTAAAGCTGTATTTCATTTTAGAGTCAAGCCTAGGCCTCATGAAAGCAATTTTTGAAATGAGATGGGCGCCAACTGGTGGACACACTGAGCATTTTTATCAAGCAATAGCACATTTTTACCACTAGTGGATTTACAGCTCTCTATAGAAAGGCTTGCGAATTCTAGTGATTTTGCCTGAACAGATTTTGTCTGTTTTGCACTCTTGATATTTTAGAGATTCACCCCTTCACTGTTGAGTCCTTTTTTTCTGCATCCTGGCTGATTTGTAGATTGTATGCACAAAAAAACTGTTTTTTCATATTTTTGACAATTTCCCATTCATTTTCTATGGGGGTCATTTTTGACCAAAGAGCAGAAGTGTGAGGACCACTTAGCATGCTTGGATCATGACCTCAATATTTTTTGTGTGTTCACATACCCAATACCATAAAAGTCACATAGTTTCGTAACAGTCCGATGAAGCTGTGATTTTTAAAAATTCTAAACATATTTTTGTAATCTGAATTTATTAGTGTGTATGTGTATAAAAGTGTGTTTGTGTGTGTGTGTGTGTGTGGATGTGTCTGTTTTGCACTCTTGATATTTTAGAGGTTCACCCCTTCACTGTTGAGTCCTTTTTTTTCTGCATCCTGGCTGATTTGTAGATTGTATGCCCAAAAAAACCTCTGTGTTTTCATATTTTTGACAATATCCCATTCATTTCCTATGGGGGTCATTTTTGACCAAAGAGCAGAAGTGTGAGGACCACTTAGCATGCTTGGATCATGACCTCAATTTTTTTGTGTGTTCACATACCTAATAGCATAAAAGTCACCTTGTTTCGTGACATTCCGATGAAGCTGTGATTTTTAAAAATTCAAAACAGATTTTTGTAATCTGAATTTATTAGTGTGTATGTGTATAAAAGTGTGTTTGTGTGTGTGTGTGTGTGTGTGGATGTGTCTGTTTTGCACTCTTGATGTTTTATAGATTCACCCCTTCACTGTTGTGTGCTTTTTTTCTGGATCGTGGCTGATTTGTAGATTGTACGCACAAAAAAACTCTGTATTGTCACATTTTTGCCAATTTCCCATTCATTTCCTATGGCGGGTCCATTTGGACCCGAAGGTCCTGAGTGTGACTATTTTTATTACAACCACTTAGACTATTCAAATCCTGTCCCCAATTTTTTTTGGTATTCATATACCAAGTACCAACAAAGTCACCAAATTTCAGACCATTCCGATGAAGCTATGAATTTTTAAATTTTTTTATTTAAACGCTTCGGGTCCATTTGGACCCGAAGGACCCCAGAGGGTTAAAGGTGTTTTGATCAAATAAATGTATCGTTGGTGAGTATAAGAAACTTCTTTCAATTTTTAATTTTTTTTATCTTATCGACTTTTGAACAGTAGTGCAAGTAAAACTACATTATGAAATTAAGAAACATGTTACCCTTGGGTTTTGAACTTATTACAGTGAGCAGCACATGAATAATTTACCATGACGATGGTTAACCACAAACACCCACACTCAGACAAACCCCTCAATTTCCTGAAAAGCAAAACAAAAGGAAATGCACACAGTCATAGTCAATTATAAAACCACACAGAACTAAACATAGCGTAAAATAACCATTGCCCCTTTCATTTCAAGGGTATATTTTGTAAAAATGCGGCTGATTATAATCCAAGATAAAGGCTGTCATCTGACGAAGAGAGAAAAAACAGTGCAGAAAAGGGAAAAAGAACAATAAACTCTGGATTCTTTGACTAGGCTGCTCAGCCATAAATGGATAAATAGCTCAGCAAACTTGAATAATTACTGCACTTGCAATTGGCCTTCTGGTTGAGGTCAGAACTCAGTGTGATGTACCATCCAGCTCCAAAGGTCTCCATTTTCCATGGTTGGATATACTCATGTCTTCACTACAGAGTTGATGTCCTTTTCAGACAAAGTTGTCCGTGTGTATATGTATTCTTTCAAATTGAGCTATCAGTCAGAAATTTGAGAATATCCTGATATCGGACACAGAGAGACTGTGGGAAAATGACCAGCTCAAACCCTGAATGTACCACCTCAAACCCTGAATGTACCACCTCGGTCACTCTGCCCCTTTATCTCTGCTCCATTAACCAAACACACCGGGGTAGAGGTTGGATAGGCGATAGAACATATCATTAACCTAATTTTTAAAGAAATACTTCGAAGTCTAAGCAATTTCCTCAATAATATAGTGAAACAAACATGTGTGTGCATGTGCATGTGTGTGTGTGTGTGTGTGTGTGTGTGTGGTCCTAGTAAACCCTACTTTATGGGGACAAAAAATGCCACCCCTGACCCCACAAAGATGTCAATATCTGAAATCCCTGTCCTTGTGGGGACATTTTTGGTCCCCATGAGGAAAACAGCTTATAAATCATACTAAGCGATGTTTTTTGAAAAAGAAAAATGCAGAAAGTTTTCTGTGATTGCGTAGGTTTAGGGGGTAGGGTTAGGGGACAGAATATACAGTTTGCACAATATAAAAACCATTAAGTCTATGGAATGTCCCATGGAGTGTGTGTGTGTGTGTGTGTGTGTGTGTGTGTGTGTGTGCGTGTGTGTGCGTGCGTGCGTGCGTGTGTGTGTGTGTGTGTGTAAATGTTGAGCATAGGTACAATGTGTGGGCCTGTAGAGAAGAATTTCTTCCCAAGGGAGACAAAAGAATGTTAATAATACATCAAACAACAGCATCACTTCCTGCTCCCAAACTAGATCAGATCAAATAGGTAGAGATGCCCTCAGAGTGTGGAAATGTGCTTCCATTGTTTCTGCGTCTGAGACGCACAAACTATTATTTGCTCAAAACTATTTTAGACGTTTTCCTAACTTTACCCTTTCCAAAATCTTGGAATTTATTTGTGTGATGGCAGGGCAGAATTTTCAGCATCTTTACTCCAGTCTTTAGTGTCACATGACCCTTTCTAATATGCTGATTTGGTGCTCAAGAAACATTTCATATATAATTATAACAGGTGAAAATGACTATGCAGCTTAATATTTTTGTGGAAATCATGATATGTTTTTTCAGGAATCTTTGATAAACAGAAAGTTCAAAAGAACACCATTTATTTAAAAAAAAAAAATTGTATCATTATAAATGTCTTCACTGTCACTTTTGATCAATTTAATATGTCCTTGTTGAATTTCTTACAAAAAGACATGTCATAAATGATAACCTTGTACATTTCAAAGAGTTTTTGAGCTGTTTAGATTCAAGATGAATGGCGTGCTCAATTCCTTTTAAGTTTGATTTGGGTGTTCTTCAGTCCAAGGTAGAACATCTTAAGAGGCAGTGTAGAGAGAAAAAAATCTCTGATAGCCGAGGCACTCCTTAATTAAAATGTCTTTATTGCAAAAATGACATGTCCTAAATGGACAACTTTAAAATGCCCATGCGTAGCGGCATAGGGCCTTCTTCAGGGCATAGTGAAGCAGATAAAAAACTGATCTTATAATGACAAAGACACACAGGTAGAAGCAAACACACAGGTGCTGACAATCAGTATTGAAGGTCTGCAGGTAATTGCTAGGACACACCTCTCACACGGTTCTCAGCACTAAAGCTATTAGTCACAATAATAAACAAAAACACAGGCAACAGATAACATGCATATATATTCATGCATACCTCTCACATGGTTCTCAACACTGAAGCTGTTGGTCACAATAATAAACAAAGAAGCAACAGATAGCATGCATATACATTCATGCATATATTACTAGGGCACGCCTCTCACATGATTCTCACCGCCTATGACTGTGTTCAAGAAGGCACCATCCATAAGGGACAAACTTGTAAGAAGTTACCTTCCAGGTCCTAGACAAAAAACATGGCTAGAAAAGGGGTTGTGGGGAACCTATAGGTGTGGATCTTGCAGTCATTGTGAGGGTGTCATTCAAAGTAAGACTTTTTGTGATCTGAGAACGCAGAGAGAATTTAAGACTAATGGTTTTATTAACTGTAACTCTGAATATGTGGTCTACCGCCTACAATGCCCATGTGGGTGTTTCTATGTGGGCAGAACTAAAAGAAAACTAAAAGAGCGGTTTTATGAACACAAATACGCAATTCGAGTCAATAACGAAGATTACCCTATGGCCAAACACTATAAAGAAATACACCATAGTGACCCTTCATCCTTGAGAATTCAGGGCATTGAAATTATTAAAAAATCAATACGTGGAGGTGATATTTTAAAACAGTTATTGCAACGTGAAACCTTTTGGATATGGAGTTTCAAAGCAATGGACTATCCAGGATTAAATGAGGAGATAGATTATAGACCTTTTCTGTGATTTTGGAACATTGTTATTTCCTGTGACTGCTCACTTTTCATATGTATTGTATATGTATATGTGTATGCATATGTATGCATGAATGTGTATGCATGAATATATGCATGCTACCTGTTGCTTGTGTTTTTGCTTACATTGTGACCAACAGCTTTAGTGCTGAGAATCATGTGAGAGGCGTGCCCTAGTAACATATGCATGAATGTATATGCATGCTATCTGTTGCTTCTTTGTTTATTATTGTGACCAACAGCTTCAGTGTTGAGAACCATGTGAGAGGTATGCATGAATATATAAGCATGTTATCTGTTGCCTGTGTTTTTGTTTATTATTGTGACTAATAGCTTTAGTGCTGAGAACCGTGTGAGAGGTGTGTCCTAGCAATTACCTGCAGACCTTCAATACTGATTGTCAGCACCTGTGTGTTTGCTTCTACCTGTGTGTCTTTGTCATTATAAGATCAGTTTTTTATCTGCTTCACTATGCCCTGAAGAAGGCCCTATGCCGCTACGCATGGGCATTTTAAAGTTGTCCATTTAGGACATGTCATTTTTGCAATAAAGACATTTTAATTAAGGAGTGCCTCGGCTATCAGAGATTTTTTTCTCTCTACACTGCCTCTTAAGTTTTTGAGCTGTATTAGGCACACATATTTGTATTATTCTTTATATTTCTAATTCTGTATTCTTTTCTCAAATGTATACAAAACATTCTCTGCATCATATTTGTCTTTTTATCTTATGTTTCTGCCAACCAAACACACTCAAATATTACCATGTTAGATGTTGCACCTATACCCTAGACCAGAGATCTTCAACCCAGCTCCGGGGGACTCACTGTCCTGCAGAGTTTGGCTCCAAACCTAATCAAACAGAACTGACCAATAATAATAAATTTATAAAATAATAAATCGATAAATTTTGCAGAACAGTGGGTCTCCAGGAGCAGGGTTGAATACCTCTACTCTAGACATCATCTAAAGTTGTAACAGTTAAACAGAAGAAATGTCTACTTTGATCACTGTTTCATTGTTTATATGGACATGCATATGCTCTGTCATTCTGTCCGTCCATCCATCCATCCATCCATCCATCCTTCAGCTCACCAGGCAGAGCATGACATTCCTGCTGTTGTGGTTCCCACTGACAGTTGATGTTAAGTGAGCAACTCCTGCAGTTCACCAGTTTGGTACAAACCTGCTCACCTCGAACACTGCATTTGGTATAGTTCTTCACAGACTAAAAATCAAGAGGATGGAAAAGAGATATTTGTAAAATACTCTGGTTATATTTTTTCAATGTGACTAGCAAGTTTTGTACAACTTTGTGTTGTATTTTTTAACATTTATATGAGGAAAAAACAAGTGAAATCAAGAAGTTACAGGTGCTAATTCTCTAAGCCAATCAATCTTATCATAAGATATATTACTGCATACCTGGCCGGTTTTGCGCAGACCGGGTCTCCAAATAGAGAGCTGGTGATCAGACAGCATGGCAGGGGGAGGGTTGAGGTACAGGGGACCTCGAGGGTGGCGGGCAAGCTCAATTGTAAGCTGAATGAGGAGAAAATATGACACGGCAAAAAGAAATGGTATTTTTAATTGCTATAAATGCTTTTAAATCCATTTAATAGTTATGCCTCTGTTTGACATACCACAGTGCAGTTGCTTGAAGAAGAGATGCATTTCTTGTCTTCGCACCATTGGCAGTCATTGGTGTTGGCCGTACAGGAAGCACAGTCAGAAAACTGCTGACACTGCTTATCAGCTCCATCTATGGTTTAAAAAAAATTTGAATCAGAGACAAGGAAAATATCTACTAATTAGCATAAAACAAAAATTGGAGGTAACAAGGGTCTGACTCAGAGCTCTCAAGGTGAAACACTTCACAACTGTGGTGAAAAATTAGTGTGTGCAATGATACATGGGTAAGGGCTAAAGTTGAACAGCAGAGGTGGATATGGACAGGGCACAGCGAAATTAAAACCAGAAAATTGAGGGGAAGAGCCAAGGACAGAGAAAAAAACATTTGTCCTGACTGTGAATTAGTTTATTTCAGACATGAATACACATAATACACAAAAGTACTGTTTTTCCTGTTCTTTTCTTTTTGGGAGGATCTTTTCTGTTTGTTGGTTTGTTTTATCATTTTTATCATTATTTCTGGGAAAGAGATGTCACACAGGAACTGGCTTTTGTCTGGAACGATTTCAAAGGATAAACAATGAGAAAATCCAGGACAAAAATGAACTAGAAGGATGGGAGAAAGGAAATAAGAGTAAAAACAAATTATACTCAGGTTTATTTACCCCATCACACCTTATTTTTCTGTGACTGTCTCTGGGACAGTTAACATACAAAAAATGCCAATTCACTAAATATTTACTCAAATTAATATTGTTTTAAAGCCTTATTACCTTTTTTCAAAAAAAAAAAAAAAGATTAATAAAAAAATGTCCTGTGTATGTTTGTATTTAAATATCTTTGTTGCGCTCAGGTTGTCAGTCAGAATGACAGTTATTGCGTGAACATTAGAGCAAATAATGTAGGCCTATAATAGTACAACCAAGTCAATGTATTATTCTTTTTGAATTAGTATTTTAATTTTTTTTTTTAACTAATTTAAACACTTATATCTTGATTCATTTTATTTATAATGAACTTTTTAAGCACTTACTAGGCAACCAAGGTATGGCAGCAACCATACCCAACTGACGCCCCTGATTAACATTATGATCTCTGGTTTGGGGTCCGTTATTTTATTTTTTTTAAGATTTTTTTTTTTTAAATTGATAAAAAGTAAATGATGACAGTAAAAGGCATTTATAATGTTACAAAAGATTTCTATTATTTCAAATAAACACTGTTCTTTTGAATTTTTGGTAACACTTCAGTTTCGGGTCCAATTCTCACTTTTAACTAGTTGCTTATTAGCATGCATATTACTAGGACATTGGTTAT
The DNA here is from genome assembly GCF_964197995.2 of Scardinius erythrophthalmus. Lineage (NCBI taxonomy): Eukaryota > Metazoa > Chordata > Actinopteri > Cypriniformes > Leuciscidae > Scardinius > Scardinius erythrophthalmus. The sequence goes on from NW_028296108.1 coordinate 23,059, forward strand.
TTATTAGTAACTTATAAAGCGCATATTAATGCCTTATTCAGCATGATCATATTCTACATCCCTTAATCCTACTTAATATCTAAACTTAACAACTACCTTACTAACTATTAATAAGCAGTAATTAGGAGTGTGAGGCAAGTCATAGTTAGTAATAGTTAGTTAATAGTGAGAATCGGACTAACGTCTTCCAAATCTCAAACTTTTGAATGAAAGTGTAGTAGTATATATTACATACACACACATAATACATAATATCAGGAACATACATAGTGTATAGAAAAAAAAAGTCCAGATTGTGTACAGGTACACAGAGAGCAACCACCCAAAGAGTGCCTACGTACAATGATAAACTGCATGATTGCAGGTCTCTGAGATACACACAATACAGGATAATCCATCATGAACTTGTGTGTCATTCCATTACTTAATTAAAGTCCAATCCACCTCTGATAGAACACCAAACTCAGTGCGGTAATTGCAGTAATCCTCTCAGGTCCAGTTTTGCCCACAGAAAAAAACATCTGTGTCCACAATCGCTGGAGATTAGTTTCATCGCAATCATAATTACATCGCTATGAGATTATTATGCGCCGACTGACCTTTTGTTCAGTCAATTATCAACAGGCATTTCCCACAGTCAGGCAGGATTTACCCAGTGGAAAACAGGCAGCACACCATCAAGGTAAAGCAGAACATGTGAGTGGCTCTGCATATAAAACCCGCAATGTATCAAGTGTAAAAAGGATTATATGTAGCTTAACAATAATCTCCTGACAGAGGATTTATTGAAAGGAAAAATACTCTTCAGGTGTGTGTTTGACATACAGAGCTAATGGTCCAACTCAACTGAATGAGATGTACAGTGAACTTCACCCCACTGCAATGGTTGTGTAGGATAGTGGACCAGGTGTATAGATATTCCCACAAGATGAAAGGATGTGTAAACATTTATAACACTTGCATTTTATAAATTACACAACTATTCAAACGTTTGGGTTCTGTAAAATGTTTCAATGTTTTTGAGAGAAGTTTCTTATGCTCATCTTATGCTGCATTTATTTGATAAAAAAAAATATATATATATTTAAAGGGATACTCCACTTTAAAATGAAAATTCTGTCATCATATACTCACCCTCATGTTGTTTCAATCCTTTAAGAATTTATTTCTTCTGCTGAACAGAAAGTAAGATATTTAGAAGAATTTCAGTAACCAGACAGTTTCTGGTCTCATTGACTTCCATAGTATATTTTTTTCCTACTATGGAAGTCAATGAGACCAGAAACTGTCTGGTTACTGAAATTCTTCTAAATAATTTCTCCTTTCTGTTCAGCAGAAGAAAGAAATTCATACAGGTTTGAAACAACATGAGGGTGAGTATATGATGACAGAATTTTCATTTTAAAGTGGAGTATCCCTTTAAAACATTAATATTGTGAAATGTTAGGGATGCACCGAAATTTCGGCATCTAAAAATTGTCGTCCGAAAATGTCATTTTCTGTTATTGGCCGAGAGAGAAAAACGGCTGAAAATATGAGCCGAAAATCTATGCCGCCCCACCCCGTCCCTCAGTGTTCAGCGCTCAGGTTTCACTCTCACTCTAGCTGTTATCACTGCACGGTGTGACTCTCCGCTTAATTATCCTCTCTATGCACATGCACTCCATTCAGTTGCTCACGGCCCATGTGAACGCTCCACTCATGTACTGCTCACGCTCATGGGAAAATCAAAGTCTGCTCAAATAATGCTGACATGAAATTTCTATGTAGTCGTACTATACTAGTTTCTGTTTGCAATAGCCCTACTGTGCTGTAACATGGTGTGGTAGCCCTGCTGGGCAACGCTGGTAAAATAACGCTATCCTCTCGTTCACTGATCCGCTTCTTGTAACGCTCTCATACTTTTGATAATAATAGCTTAGTAGGACTATACGTTACTTGGCTAATTAGTCAAAAAATAAATCTGTTAAATCTGATTGTTGCATAGAACTGAATAACGAATAATATATTGATATTTAATATTAATTTATTTTGTCCAATTTTAGTGTAACTTTCAACCAAATTGTGTTTGTTTTATTTTATTGGCTTGTATTTTTTTAAATTCAGTAATATTAATACAATTAAAATTTAAAAAGCAATTTCAGGTTCATCAGAAGTGCATCATGAATATTTTTTTACAACATTTACAATATACAATAGTTTCAGCCCAGAATTTTTATTTCGGTGCATCCCTAACTACAATTTAAAATAACTGTTTTATATCTGAATATATTTTAAAATATTATTGAACATATGATGGCAAAGCTACATTTTCAGCAGTCATTACTCCAGTCCTCAGTCTCATATCATCCTAATATGCTGATTTGGTACTCAAGAAACACTTCTTAATATTATCAATATTGAAAACAGTTGTGTTGCTTAATATTTTTGTGGAAATTATGCTACATTCTTTTTTTTTAAGGGTTTTCTTTTTTATTTATTAAAGCGTTTTTTTTTTTTTTACATAGCAATATTTTGTAACATTAAAAACATCCTTGTTGAATAAAAATATTAATTTAAAAACAAAATCTTACTGAACCAAAACTTTTAAATATTAGGGTGCATTCTGGCACCTCATTTATCTTATTTTATGGCCCGCTGAAATTCTCGATACTGATTGGTCAATCACAGTACTCTGTGGTCAAATATTTTTGTATAATGACTACTAAACTACTTAAAAGTCCAGGCACCTAGTTTCCTGAAATGTTGTGATTTTATTCATTTATTTGTCAAATATCCTTGTTTTAGGAAATAATGTAGTCAACCTGTACCACAAAACACACCCCTTCAGGGTTCTGTGACATGCAAGACCACTTTTACTGACTCCTGTGAATAAGAAATTAATTCAATGTGAATGTATTGTGAAAATACTCAAAAACAGCTCCATAAATGACCATAAAAGTAATTCTGCGAAGCCAGTGTTTAACATAAGATTTTAAAATGATAGGTTCTTACTAGTGCGCGCAGGGCAGAAGGAGGCAGGCACACTGTCATTAGCATGGCTGGAGTCCCAGGGTACACAGCGTTCTTTGATCCAGACGCAGCGAACACCAGGACCAGCGCTATGACAAAGATCCACCTCCAGGAAGGCCTCACAGCTGGCAGGCTTATACACCAGCACATCATTCAGAATCACGCCAGAGAAGCCACCAAAAACGTACATTGAGCTGAGTGGAAGAGAAAACAGACCTTTTCTGTATTTCGACCCATTTGTATTGCCAAAACAATTTTCCAAAAGAAATGAGAGGATAAGGCCACACATTTGATTTTTCCCCCGACCCATGATGATTTGTTTAACTAAATTAAATTTAGTGGAAAAAATAACAACCTGGGAACAGGAAGAGCGCATATACTGATGGTATCAGTGAACGGAAAAAGTCCACATCAAGAACTTACCCATTACTGACAACAGCTGTGTGTCCAAAACGGTTGACATCACGATGAAGACTGGGATTTGGAAGAACTGTCCACTCGTCACATGCTGAAAAGCACACATGCAAATAAATTTAAAAACAAATGTATAAAGGTAGTTGAAAATAACACCAAAAGCTATAAAACATTATAAAACATTATTTCACAACCCTAAAACTAATAACAAGATTATTAGTCATTTGATATTTTATTCTAGAGATGCACAATATATCCGTACCACACCAGTTAATTGATGATATTAGAGATAAAGCATTACTTAATTTATCAATATTGGATGTTCAATTGATAATGCTCATTTCCTCTATTTTTACATTTACACTACCAAACAAAAATTTGGGGCAGTACGTTTTTTCTTTTATGTTTTTGAAAGATACATCTAATGCACACCAAGCCTGAATTTATTTGATCAAATATACAGTAAAAAAAAGTGTTGGTCCACTGAAGGCAAGTTTGTAGAGAACCCAAGTGCAGTTTATTTACAGAACATGGCATGGCATGGCATGGCATGAAAACATAAACGTGGCCATGACGCCTACCAACAGTGGTAACAGGAAACAATACTTGACTAGGAACAAGGCAAACATGACGGTTTAAATACACAAGGACTAATGACAAGACAAGGGACACCTGTGAACAATGAAACAATGACAACATAACACAGAACACATGGCTGGATCACATGACTAGAACAGGGGATCACATGACAGACATGAAACAGGAACATGAAACAAAACCAATTATATATTTATTTATATATTAGTAAAATCTTAAATATTATAAGTAAAATATAGTAATATATTATTACAATTTAATTGTACATTTTCTATTTTAAAATATTTAAAAATATAATTTATTCCTGTGATAGCAAAGTAGCCATTACTCCAGTCTTCAGTGTCACATGATCCTTTAGAAATCTAATATACTAATTTGGTGCTCAAGAAACATTTATTATTATGTTATCACATTTTAGGTTGTGCTGCTTAATATTTTTTTGGAAACTGTGATGATTTTTCTGGATTCTTTGATGAATAGACAGTTCAAAAGAGCAGGATTTATTTAAAAACAAAAATCTTTTGCAACATTAAAAATGTCTTTACTGTCACTTTAAATCAATTTAACATATCCATATGAATGTATTAATTAATTTAATTCAAAAACTTTTGAACAGTAGTGTATTTTACCTTTGCCAGCATCTAACATCCACTTTAATCTCAAGAAGAACTGATAATTTATTAACATTGTTAAAATAATCCACTTTTACTATTTAAAACAATTGTTTTAGTTTTTTAGTTTATTATTTTTTATTGATTTAGGAAATGTGGCAATTTCGACCAGAATTTAATATCAGTGCAGAGGTATTTTACTCATCAGAAGTGAAAGCCACAGCAGCAGTGTACAAAGCACTATGTAAACCAAACCTTTTTACTGACTGAGACATCTGTGTGTTTTGAGCTGTTCGTGTTTGTCCAGGTTACATTAGCTCTGTGGCATATGTTTCTCCCAGGCTGCCAGATCGGACACACTCTCGGCTCGTTACACGCTCTTTAATTCAGTAATTAGCCGCACTCATGGTCAGTTAATCAGCTAGGGAGAGGAAATCAAAGACTATCTTTACATTCTACAGGTTTTCCTGCTAGTAAATACATCAATGTGCATACACATGCAGGTGTGTCAAGAAAACACACAGTACATACACACTGTTAACAACCCCTTGTGAACAGATGTTTTGTAGCATGAGATTCTTATATAACAGAACAACAATATACAGAGCATAGGAAAGATTGAGACATCTAACATCTCACAGCCTCCCTAGCATCACTAATGACCGCAGCAGAGATTAACACACCACACATTACAGCATTACATCACCAAGATACCACCAACACAACAACATAGTGCAGTTCTGTCTAGTGAAAGTGAACAAAGATGCCTCTAAGACTGCAAAAGAGAGAGAAAAAACAGTCTCAGGACTAGGGCTGGGCGATATGGCTGAAAACTGTATCACGATATAAGTGTTTCATATCGGTCGATATCGATAATTATTGAATTTTTTTATAACATATTTAAAATAAGGATCAGTCCAGGAGACAAATATATTACATTTAAAGATTTTTTATTTTAAACTTAACCTACCTCTGATTATAATCCCATCAGTTATAAAGGCAGAAATGTCAACACGACCATGGAAAACTCAAGTGTCTAAAATCACAATGAACACTTAACAATTATCTCTTAACATTTAGGTGCAAAATTAAAGAATACGTAAGAAATAGGGGTGTAACGATACATCGATATGGATCGATGCATCGGTATAACGTCTAACGATACGATGCATCGATTCCACACTTAAAATATCGATATGCACCTTTATTTTGACACTCTCCACATTATCACGACACGTAACATCCTTCCGCTAAAGCGCACATTTTCAGTAGCACCTCAATGCAGTACACAAGATCCGAGGGGAGGAGTCGGATCTTATATAAGGGGTGGAGATTGGTAGGTTTAGGGGTGGAGATGGGTAGGTTTAGGGGTGGGTTTAGGGATCAGGGGGTGGAGACGGGTAGGTTTAGGTATATGTAAGGTGGGAGGAGTTGGATTTTATCCAACTCCTCCCCCTGGATTTTATGCTCTGCATTGAGGACCATCTCCACATTTTCGTTTACTCACCAACCGCCTGCCGGTGTGTAACGTTAATCTCATCTGAAAAAGACGCCTGACAAGACTGACTAAACCCTAAACAAGTTTTTTTTTTTTCACAAAAGCCGGTATTGTCCGCTGTCAAGGCATCGCAAGTTCATGTTTTACAGTAGAAACAGACAAGCACTCGCACCCTTGTTGGTGAACACAACACGAGAAGTCCGTTTTAGCGACTCAGCGCGCAATATTCAGGTCAGATGTCACTTTGAAAAGACGCGCGCTGGCTAAGAGGAGTTTCCTCAAAGCTGACTAAAAGTGATCGAGGATGGATCATTTCAATGAACTCGTGATATCTTCTTCAGGGCGTAAAAGGAAAATAAAACCTGAAACATTTTCAAGGAACCTTACTAAAGCAGCTCGTTTAGGGAACGGAATGGTGAGGGAAAAGCTCTCTGTACTGCGTGTACGTACGTTAATCACAACAACAAAGTTTGGCAGGCATATGTCAGCTGAGGAGATTAACGTTATGAAGATTAACCGAGTGTTGTATTATTTATCATAACAATTACTTGGTTGTGTTTGACTCAGAAAGAAGAAATGTGAATGTATCTGCTCTGCTCTGCTAAAAAAAAAAAAAAAAAAAACATATTAAAGCATACTTTCAATTAACTTTAATTTTGTAATTTACCTTTATTTTTTAAGTTATTATTATTATTATTAATCAAAACAACCCAGCTGCAGTTTGATTGATATTACTTGGAATGCACAATAATAATAAAAAACATGATTTATGAGTACTTGCAAATGACCTCTTCTGTTATAAATGTCCCAATTGGGAGAGGGTGTGCAATTTTCAAAGAGTTTAATTAAACGTTCATGTTATATATTTTGGTTGCATTTGTGAGTTAATAAAAACGTAACTGGTTGTGTGAACATTATATCTAAATATCGATTAATCGATCGATATAGCCCTGAATCGAATCGAATCGAATCGTATCGTGGAATTTTTTGAAGTATCGAAAAATATCGGATCGCTGGCTGAGAGAATCGATATCGTATCGTATCGTCATGAACTGTCCGATTTACACCCCTAGTAAGAAATGCTTTATAAAGGGGTGGGCGATATGGCAAAAATATAATATTACGATTTCTTTCTATAAATTCTATAAATCTATTTCTTTCTATTTTCTATAAATTATACATTGATACTTATTAAAGCTATTAATAAAGTTATTAGTCAAGAGCAGTGAGTGATTTTCTCTTTACATTTTGTTGTTTTATTAAAGGTATAGCGGAGGATCTTTCCGAATTTTAGATAAGAACCGCCCTCTCCACTTTTTGAAAAAATGCACATGCGCACAACACTCTACCTGCTCCCGAGAGGGAACGCCTATTAACGTGTGCGAGGTTCTCCTCGTGCACGCTCTGTTTACAAATTGCTGTCGGCATCGCTCATACAAGATTACTTTCCAAAAGAAGATTTGCACTTTTTCTCCAAATAGCATGCCAAACTTTACCTGTCGAGTAGAAACTTCGCGACTGAGGCATCAGTGGGAAGCCCAACATGTGTTATCAGCGCACGCCATCGTGTGAAACAATCTCCCAAAAACACTCTGATCTTGTTTCTCTCTTCTGAGGCCTTTCTCTTCTTCTCATACAGTTCGTACAAACTTTTTCTCTTGCGACCCTCAGACATTTTCAAAGGACCCGGTGAAACGGCGAGCTTCAATGAATGGCTTAGCTCTAGCTCACCAAACATAAACACCTGAAAGTGCGCATGCGCAGAAAGCGAAAACTAAGGGACGAGCCAGGGACGAGCACGTACGACGGCCTTACGTAAACATATCACCAGAATGATTGACACTTAGGTGGACCAATAGTTTACACTACCCACCCGGAAAAAGAAAATCCTCCGCTATACCTTTAACATTAAAGGGATAGTTCTCCTAAAAATTCTAATTTTCATAATTTACTCTCTCACAGTGTTTTAAACTCGAATAAGTTTCTTTCTTCTGTTGAAAATAAAAGTTATTTGGAAGAATGACCAACAGTTGATGTTACCCCATTACCCCAGTGACTTCCATAGTATATTTTTCTCCTATGGAAGTTAATGGGGACCAGCTACTGTTTGGATACCCACATTCTTCAAAATATTTATATTAGAAAATATTAGAAGGCAATTAATACAGGTTTGGAACAACATTAGAGTGCGTAAATAATGAGATAATTTTTATTTTTGGGTGAACTATCCCTTTAAGGACAAGCGGCAGCGTGCGCGCGACGCGTCTATTATACACGCATTTGACAAGCAGATTTTCTCTCAATTTTCTCAAGTTTGCTTTCACTTTAGACATATCCGACTAGTTTATGTAAACCTTGTGTGTATATAACAGTATTAGCAAAATAAGACTCGAAAGATAACTTAGTATTCAGGCGCTGGTAGACAGGCTTTTAGAGCATGCGAGCTTCACATGTACGCGCTGAGAAACGCACACGCTAGAACAGCGCATCAGAACGCGAATAACAGAGAAACTGACGACGGTCTTGCATAATCTGCAGACGACATTGGTCTGACTACGGTCAGACTTTAAGTCAGGCGAGCTGACTTTTTCTGTTTTATCTAGTTACTAGAGAGTGAGTGCCTTTGTTCATGAAATCAAACTTGCTTTGTTGGTGTCTTCCAACGAAAAAAAAATAATATATATATCGAACGTTTTATCGAACGCATTTTTTATTGATATTGATTACGTGTCTATCGCGATACATATCTTTATCGTTTTATCGCCCAGCCCTACTCAGGACATACTTTCACAGGACCTTGTATCACCAATATCAAAATAACTTCAGAAATCACTCCCATTTCACTCCAATTTTACCTTGTCACTATTAAAACAAAACACTACAGGTCAGATGTTTGAGGTCGGTATGATTTTTTTTATGCTTTTGAAAGAAGTCTCATGTTCACCAAGGCTGCATTTGTTCAATCAAAGTTAAAGGAATCAATCTAATATACTAATTTGGTACTCAAGTAATACATATTATTGTTCATCTATTTACCCAATTTTAAGACCTACCAAGGACCAGATGATTTTTTATGATGTATCTGAGTCACTAAACGATACAATTCAATAGGGTGTCCATTCTTTTTCTCATATATATCAGTTTCAAAAGCCATCACATACTTTCAAAGTCGATACAGACTGCCACAGACAGCATTAATATGTGACCCTGCACCACAAAACAGGTCATAAGTCGCACGGGGATATTTGTGGCAATAGCCAACAATACATTGTATGGGTCAAAATAATAGATTTTTCTTTTATGCCAAATATCATTAGGATATTAAGTAAAGATCATGTTCCATGAAGATATTTTGTAAATTTCCTTCCGTAAATATATAAAATATTTATTTTTGTGAGTGAGTGCAGCACAATCGCGAACATAAATGGACAACTTTAAAGGCGATTTTCTCAATGTTTCGATTTTTTTTTGCACCCTCATATTCCAGATTTTCAAATAGTTGTATCTCAGCCAAATATTGTCCTATCCTAACAAACCATACATCAATGGAAAGCTTATTTATTCAATTGACCCTTGTGATTGGTTTTGTGGTCCAGGGTCACATATGTAAATTTGCCATTTACCCCTCAAAGTACTCAGGCAAAGTCAAGAAAGTGTGGCCAGGTTGCAAACAGCACTCTTGAGTGCAGCACTGATCAAGCTGCTGTTTAACTAAGGTCACACCTGCATCCACACAAAATTTCATCTCAGAAAACAGACCAAATGGCCACACAAAAAGGATTTAGCTAATCTCTGACTCCTGCAACGCTTACAGCTTAATTAATGGACACATTAGGAAACATGATAAACAAAACATTGTCCTGAAATGTCAGGAAGAGTAAATTCATTATAACTGGATTTTCATGCATATGTAGTTTAATCAGTTGTAGAATGATGGGAACATCCTGGCATTTAACTATATCATACACCTTGACATCATGCAGCCTATTAACTGCTGTGGGAGCTGCTTATGAACAGCTTATGAAAGCTGTGAGTCACTATTGGAGTGAATTGAAAAGAAGTACCACTCTATTACCATCAAGCTACAACTGATGTAGCTTAGATGAGGGGAGAAATATCTTTAAAAACCTTCATTATCCTGTTTATCAGTTTTAAAGCTTTTTGTAAGTGGCCTCTGAATCACACAGAATTGCAAAAAGTCTGTCACAGAAAAAATACCTTTAATGCTATATAAATCGCTTTGAGAAACATTTACCTGTATGCATTTGCAGATGCTTTCATCCAAAAGGCCAA
>NW_028296107.1:0-33440 GCF_964197995.2 Scardinius erythrophthalmus
CTGAATGACACAAAAACCGTAAAAATGAGTACAGCTGCCATCATTTTGAAGGTGGGTGATGTAGCAGAGCTTTGGAAAATTTTCTCTTCAGCCCATACAGGCGTCGAGTTGGTTAAAATGGCCGCCATCATTGTTGTGGGTGATGATGTTGCAGAGCCACATATAATAATTTTTTCTCCGTCCACTGTGACGTCGAGCGTCTCCTCATGTCCATACAGACGTGAGTTATATGCCCCTCACCACATCTGACTAAAACCTACCAAAAGTTTTTTCATTAAATTAAACCCTTGGCGGTATAAACCACGGCAACATAGCCCGTTTGATTTGAAACCTGGCGATTTTAGCCCTCTATTTTTTTATTTAATAATTATATATGTATCTCTCTATGGTGTGACCATTCTCCTTTCTGGGCCTGTGGTGTCCTTTAGTGGTCAGTAGAAAGTAGGCCAGTGCACAGCCATTTCTGGGACCTCAGGGTCCTAGATCTTGGATTTCCTCTTCACCTAACCAAGCCCGCGCCACCGCCTCTGAGCTTTTGGATTGCCCTTCGTCTGGATTGGATTGTGTGTGATGTCTGTGAGTGTATGTGTATGATTATTAAATATTAAAATTAAAAACAAAATTTATTGATAGTGAAAAAACTATTTATGAAGCACCATACAGTGCTGAAAGGTATTTAGTAGTGGGAGGGGCACCCCGCCCTCTACCACTATAAAGTCTGGAGGGACCACGCCCTCAAGCACTCTGTAGTTGCAGAGGGAACAGAGACAGTTGTCATTCCAATTCGCCTGATGAGAACCTTGGGAAAGTTCGAAACGCGTCGCGAGATATGCCTGAATGACACAAAAACCGTAAAAATGAGTACAGCTGCCATCATTTTGAAGGTGGGTGATGTAGCAGAGCTTTGGAAAATTTTCTCTTCAGCCCATACAGGCGTCGAGTTGGTTAAAATGGCCGCCATCATTGTTGTGGGTGATGATGTTGCAGAGCCACATATAATAATTTTTTCTCCGTCCACTGTGACGTCGAGCGTCTCCTCATGTCCATACAGACGTGAGTTATATGCCCCTCACCACATCTGACTAAAACCTACCAAAAGTTTTTTCATTAAATTAAACCCTTGGCGGTATAAACCACGGCAACATAGCCCGTTTGATTTGAAACCTGGCGATTTTAGCCCTCTATTTTTTTATTTAATAATTATATATGTATCTCTCTATGGTGTGACCATTCTCCTTTCTGGGCCTGTGGTGTCCTTTAGTGGTCAGTAGAAAGTAGGCCAGTGCACAGCCATTTCTGGGACCTCAGGGTCCTAGATCTTGGATTTCCTCTTCACCTAACCAAGCCCGCGCCACCGCCTCTGAGCTTTTGGATTGCCCTTCGTCTGGATTGGATTGTGTGTGATGTCTGTGAGTGTATGTGTATGATTATTAAATATTAAAATTAAAAACAAAATTTATTGATAGTGAAAAAACTATTTATGAAGCACCATACAGTGCTGAAAGGTATTTAGTAGTGGGAGGGGCACCCCGCCCTCTACCACTATAAAGTCTGGAGGGACCACGCCCTCAAGCACTCTGTAGTTGCAGAGGGAACAGAGACAGTTGTCATTCCAATTCGCCTGATGAGAACCTTGGGAAAGTTCGAAACGCGTCGCGAGATATGCCTGAATGACACAAAAACCGTAAAAATGAGTACAGCTGCCATCATTTTGAAGGTGGGTGATGTAGCAGAGCTTTGGAAAATTTTCTCTTCAGCCCATACAGGCGTCGAGTTGGTTAAAATGGCCGCCATCATTGTTGTGGGTGATGATGTTGCAGAGCCACATATAATAATTTTTTCTCCGTCCACTGTGACGTCGAGCGTCTCCTCATGTCCATACAGACGTGAGTTATATGCCCCTCACCACATCTGACTAAAACCTACCAAAAGTTTTTTCATTAAATTAAACCCTTGGCGGTATAAACCACGGCAACATAGCCCGTTTGATTTGAAACCTGGCGATTTTAGCCCTCTATTTTTTTATTTAATAATTATATATGTATCTCTCTATGGTGTGACCATTCTCCTTTCTGGGCCTGTGGTGTCCTTTAGTGGTCAGTAGAAAGTAGGCCAGTGCACAGCCATTTCTGGGACCTCAGGGTCCTAGATCTTGGATTTCCTCTTCACCTAACCAAGCCCGCGCCACCGCCTCTGAGCTTTTGGATTGCCCTTCGTCTGGATTGGATTGTGTGTGATGTCTGTGAGTGTATGTGTATGATTATTAAATATTAAAATTAAAAACAAAATTTATTGATAGTGAAAAAACTATTTATGAAGCACCATACAGTGCTGAAAGGTATTTAGTAGTGGGAGGGGCACCCCGCCCTCTACCACTATAAAGTCTGGAGGGACCACGCCCTCAAGCACTCTGTAGTTGCAGAGGGAACAGAGACAGTTGTCATTCCAATTCGCCTGATGAGAACCTTGGGAAAGTTCGAAACGCGTCGCGAGATATGCCTGAATGACACAAAAACCGTAAAAATGAGTACAGCTGCCATCATTTTGAAGGTGGGTGATGTAGCAGAGCTTTGGAAAATTTTCTCTTCAGCCCATACAGGCGTCGAGTTGGTTAAAATGGCCGCCATCATTGTTGTGGGTGATGATGTTGCAGAGCCACATATAATAATTTTTTCTCCGTCCACTGTGACGTCGAGCGTCTCCTCATGTCCATACAGACGTGAGTTATATGCCCCTCACCACATCTGACTAAAACCTACCAAAAGTTTTTTCATTAAATTAAACCCTTGGCGGTATAAACCACGGCAACATAGCCCGTTTGATTTGAAACCTGGCGATTTTAGCCCTCTATTTTTTTATTTAATAATTATATATGTATCTCTCTATGGTGTGACCATTCTCCTTTCTGGGCCTGTGGTGTCCTTTAGTGGTCAGTAGAAAGTAGGCCAGTGCACAGCCATTTCTGGGACCTCAGGGTCCTAGATCTTGGATTTCCTCTTCACCTAACCAAGCCCGCGCCACCGCCTCTGAGCTTTTGGATTGCCCTTCGTCTGGATTGGATTGTGTGTGATGTCTGTGAGTGTATGTGTATGATTATTAAATATTAAAATTAAAAACAAAATTTATTGATAGTGAAAAAACTATTTATGAAGCACCATACAGTGCTGAAAGGTATTTAGTAGTGGGAGGGGCACCCCGCCCTCTACCACTATAAAGTCTGGAGGGACCACGCCCTCAAGCACTCTGTAGTTGCAGAGGGAACAGAGACAGTTGTCATTCCAATTCGCCTGATGAGAACCTTGGGAAAGTTCGAAACGCGTCGCGAGATATGCCTGAATGACACAAAAACCGTAAAAATGAGTACAGCTGCCATCATTTTGAAGGTGGGTGATGTAGCAGAGCTTTGGAAAATTTTCTCTTCAGCCCATACAGGCGTCGAGTTGGTTAAAATGGCCGCCATCATTGTTGTGGGTGATGATGTTGCAGAGCCACATATAATTTTTTCTCCGTCCACTGTGACGTCGAGCGTCTCCTCATGTCCATACAGACGTGAGTTATATGCCCCTCACCACATCTGACTAAAACCTACCAAAAGTTTTTTCATTAAATTAAACCCTTGGCGGTATAAACCACGGCAACATAGCCCGTTTGATTTGAAACCTGGCGATTTTAGCCCTCTATTTTTTTATTTAATAATTATATATGTATCTCTCTATGGTGTGACCATTCTCCTTTCTGGGCCTGTGGTGTCCTTTAGTGGTCAGTAGAAAGTAGGCCAGTGCACAGCCATTTCTGGGACCTCAGGGTCCTAGATCTTGGATTTCCTCTTCACCTAACCAAGCCCGCGCCACCGCCTCTGAGCTTTTGGATTGCCCTTCGTCTGGATTGGATTGTGTGTGATGTCTGTGAGTGTATGTGTATGATTATTAAATATTAAAATTAAAAACAAAATTTATTGATAGTGAAAAAACTATTTATGAAGCACCATACAGTGCTGAAAGGTATTTAGTAGTGGGAGGGGCACCCCGCCCTCTACCACTATAAAGTCTGGAGGGACCACGCCCTCAAGCACTCTGTAGTTGCAGAGGGAACAGAGACAGTTGTCATTCCAATTCGCCTGATGAGAACCTTGGGAAAGTTCGAAACGCGTCGCGAGATATGCCTGAATGACACAAAAACCGTAAAAATGAGTACAGCTGCCATCATTTTGAAGGTGGGTGATGTAGCAGAGCTTTGGAAAATTTTCTCTTCAGCCCATACAGGCGTCGAGTTGGTTAAAATGGCCGCCATCATTGTTGTGGGTGATGATGTTGCAGAGCCACATATAATAATTTTTTCTCCGTCCACTGTGACGTCGAGCGTCTCCTCATGTCCATACAGACGTGAGTTATATGCCCCTCACCACATCTGACTAAAACCTACCAAAAGTTTTTTCATTAAATTAAACCCTTGGCGGTATAAACCACGGCAACATAGCCCGTTTGATTTGAAACCTGGCGATTTTAGCCCTCTATTTTTTTATTTAATAATTATATATGTATCTCTCTATGGTGTGACCATTCTCCTTTCTGGGCCTGTGGTGTCCTTTAGTGGTCAGTAGAAAGTAGGCCAGTGCACAGCCATTTCTGGGACCTCAGGGTCCTAGATCTTGGATTTCCTCTTCACCTAACCAAGCCCGCGCCACCGCCTCTGAGCTTTTGGATTGCCCTTCGTCTGGATTGGATTGTGTGTGATGTCTGTGAGTGTATGTGTATGATTATTAAATATTAAAATTAAAAACAAAATTTATTGATAGTGAAAAAACTATTTATGAAGCACCATACAGTGCTGAAAGGTATTTAGTAGTGGGAGGGGCACCCCGCCCTCTACCACTATAAAGTCTGGAGGGACCACGCCCTCAAGCACTCTGTAGTTGCAGAGGGAACAGAGACAGTTGTCATTCCAATTCGCCTGATGAGAACCTTGGGAAAGTTCGAAACGCGTCGCGAGATATGCCTGAATGACACAAAAACCGTAAAAATGAGTACAGCTGCCATCATTTTGAAGGTGGGTGATGTAGCAGAGCTTTGGAAAATTTTCTCTTCAGCCCATACAGGCGTCGAGTTGGTTAAAATGGCCGCCATCATTGTTGTGGGTGATGATGTTGCAGAGCCACATATAATAATTTTTTCTCCGTCCACTGTGACGTCGAGCGTCTCCTCATGTCCATACAGACGTGAGTTATATGCCCCTCACCACATCTGACTAAAACCTACCAAAAGTTTTTTCATTAAATTAAACCCTTGGCGGTATAAACCACGGCAACATAGCCCGTTTGATTTGAAACCTGGCGATTTTAGCCCTCTATTTTTTTATTTAATAATTATATATGTATCTCTCTATGGTGTGACCATTCTCCTTTCTGGGCCTGTGGTGTCCTTTAGTGGTCAGTAGAAAGTAGGCCAGTGCACAGCCATTTCTGGGACCTCAGGGTCCTAGATCTTGGATTTCCTCTTCACCTAACCAAGCCCGCGCCACCGCCTCTGAGCTTTTGGATTGCCCTTCGTCTGGATTGGATTGTGTGTGATGTCTGTGAGTGTATGTGTATGATTATTAAATATTAAAATTAAAAACAAAATTTATTGATAGTGAAAAAACTATTTATGAAGCACCATACAGTGCTGAAAGGTATTTAGTAGTGGGAGGGGCACCCCGCCCTCTACCACTATAAAGTCTGGAGGGACCACGCCCTCAAGCACTCTGTAGTTGCAGAGGGAACAGAGACAGTTGTCATTCCAATTCGCCTGATGAGAACCTTGGGAAAGTTCGAAACGCGTCGCGAGATATGCCTGAATGACACAAAAACCGTAAAAATGAGTACAGCTGCCATCATTTTGAAGGTGGGTGATGTAGCAGAGCTTTGGAAAATTTTCTCTTCAGCCCATACAGGCGTCGAGTTGGTTAAAATGGCCGCCATCATTGTTGTGGGTGATGATGTTGCAGAGCCACATATAATAATTTTTTCTCCGTCCACTGTGACGTCGAGCGTCTCCTCATGTCCATACAGACGTGAGTTATATGCCCCTCACCACATCTGACTAAAACCTACCAAAAGTTTTTTCATTAAATTAAACCCTTGGCGGTATAAACCACGGCAACATAGCCCGTTTGATTTGAAACCTGGCGATTTTAGCCCTCTATTTTTTTATTTAATAATTATATATGTATCTCTCTATGGTGTGACCATTCTCCTTTCTGGGCCTGTGGTGTCCTTTAGTGGTCAGTAGAAAGTAGGCCAGTGCACAGCCATTTCTGGGACCTCAGGGTCCTAGATCTTGGATTTCCTCTTCACCTAACCAAGCCCGCGCCACCGCCTCTGAGCTTTTGGATTGCCCTTCGTCTGGATTGGATTGTGTGTGATGTCTGTGAGTGTATGTGTATGATTATTAAATATTAAAATTAAAAACAAAATTTATTGATAGTGAAAAAACTATTTATGAAGCACCATACAGTGCTGAAAGGTATTTAGTAGTGGGAGGGGCACCCCGCCCTCTACCACTATAAAGTCTGGAGGGACCACGCCCTCAAGCACTCTGTAGTTGCAGAGGGAACAGAGACAGTTGTCATTCCAATTCGCCTGATGAGAACCTTGGGAAAGTTCGAAACGCGTCGCGAGATATGCCTGAATGACACAAAAACCGTAAAATGAGTACAGCTGCCATCATTTTGAAGGTGGGTGATGTAGCAGAGCTTTGGAAAATTTTCTCTTCAGCCCATACAGGCGTCGAGTTGGTTAAAATGGCCGCCATCATTGTTGTGGGTGATGATGTTGCAGAGCCACATATAATTTTTTCTCCGTCCACTGTGACGTCGAGCGTCTCCTCATGTCCATACAGACGTGAGTTATATGCCCCTCACCACATCTGACTAAAACCTACCAAAAGTTTTTTCATTAAATTAAACCCTTGGCGGTATAAACCACGGCAACATAGCCCGTTTGATTTGAAACCTGGCGATTTTAGCCCTCTATTTTTTTATTTAATAATTATATATGTATCTCTCTATGGTGTGACCATTCTCCTTTCTGGGCCTGTGGTGTCCTTTAGTGGTCAGTAGAAAGTAGGCCAGTGCACAGCCATTTCTGGGACCTCAGGGTCCTAGATCTTGGATTTCCTCTTCACCTAACCAAGCCCGCGCCACCGCCTCTGAGCTTTTGGATTGCCCTTCGTCTGGATTGGATTGTGTGTGATGTCTGTGAGTGTATGTGTATGATTATTAAATATTAAAATTAAAAACAAAATTTATTGATAGTGAAAAAACTATTTATGAAGCACCATACAGTGCTGAAAGGTATTTAGTAGTGGGAGGGGCACCCCGCCCTCTACCACTATAAAGTCTGGAGGGACCACGCCCTCAAGCACTCTGTAGTTGCAGAGGGAACAGAGACAGTTGTCATTCCAATTCGCCTGATGAGAACCTTGGGAAAGTTCGAAACGCGTCGCGAGATATGCCTGAATGACACAAAAACCGTAAAAATGAGTACAGCTGCCATCATTTTGAAGGTGGGTGATGTAGCAGAGCTTTGGAAAATTTTCTCTTCAGCCCATACAGGCGTCGAGTTGGTTAAAATGGCCGCCATCATTGTTGTGGGTGATGATGTTGCAGAGCCACATATAATAATTTTTTCTCCGTCCACTGTGACGTCGAGCGTCTCCTCATGTCCATACAGACGTGAGTTATATGCCCCTCACCACATCTGACTAAAACCTACCAAAAGTTTTTTCATTAAATTAAACCCTTGGCGGTATAAACCACGGGGCAACATAGCCCGTTTGATTTGAAACCTGGCGATTTTAGCCCTCTATTTTTTTATTTAATAATTATATATGTATCTCTCTATGGTGTGACCATTCTCCTTTCTGGGCCTGTGGTGTCCTTTAGTGGTCAGTAGAAAGTAGGCCAGTGCACAGCCATTTCTGGGACCTCAGGGTCCTAGATCTTGGATTTCCTCTTCACCTAACCAAGCCCGCGCCACCGCCTCTGAGCTTTTGGATTGCCCTTCGTCTGGATTGGATTGTGTGTGATGTCTGTGAGTGTATGTGTATGATTATTAAATATTAAAATTAAAAACAAAATTTATTGATAGTGAAAAAACTATTTATGAAGCACCATACAGTGCTGAAAGGTATTTAGTAGTGGGAGGGGCACCCCGCCCTCTACCACTATAAAGTCTGGAGGGACCACGCCCTCAAGCACTCTGTAGTTGCAGAGGGAACAGAGACAGTTGTCATTCCAATTCGCCTGATGAGAACCTTGGGAAAGTTCGAAACGCGTCGCGAGATATGCCTGAATGACACAAAAACCGTAAAAATGAGTACAGCTGCCATCATTTTGAAGGTGGGTGATGTAGCAGAGCTTTGGAAAATTTTCTCTTCAGCCCATACAGGCGTCGAGTTGGTTAAAATGGCCGCCATCATTGTTGTGGGTGATGATGTTGCAGAGCCACATATAATTTTTTCTCCGTCCACTGTGACGTCGAGCGTCTCCTCATGTCCATACAGACGTGAGTTATATGCCCCTCACCACATCTGACTAAAACCTACCAAAAGTTTTTTCATTAAATTAAACCCTTGGCGGTATAAACCACGGCAACATAGCCCGTTTGATTTGAAACCTGGCGATTTTAGCCCTCTATTTTTTTATTTAATAATTATATATGTATCTCTCTATGGTGTGACCATTCTCCTTTCTGGGCCTGTGGTGTCCTTTAGTGGTCAGTAGAAAGTAGGCCAGTGCACAGCCATTTCTGGGACCTCAGGGTCCTAGATCTTGGATTTCCTCTTCACCTAACCAAGCCCGCGCCACCGCCTCTGAGCTTTTGGATTGCCCTTCGTCTGGATTGGATTGTGTGTGATGTCTGTGAGTGTATGTGTATGATTATTAAATATTAAAATTAAAAACAAAATTTATTGATAGTGAAAAAACTATTTATGAAGCACCATACAGTGCTGAAAGGTATTTAGTAGTGGGAGGGGCACCCCGCCCTCTACCACTATAAAGTCTGGAGGGACCACGCCCTCAAGCACTCTGTAGTTGCAGAGGGAACAGAGACAGTTGTCATTCCAATTCGCCTGATGAGAACCTTGGGAAAGTTCGAAACGCGTCGCGAGATATGCCTGAATGACACAAAAACCGTAAAAATGAGTACAGCTGCCATCATTTTGAAGGTGGGTGATGTAGCAGAGCTTTGGAAAATTTTCTCTTCAGCCCATACAGGCGTCGAGTTGGTTAAAATGGCCGCCATCATTGTTGTGGGTGATGATGTTGCAGAGCCACATATAATTTTTTCTCCGTCCACTGTGACGTCGAGCGTCTCCTCATGTCCATACAGACGTGAGTTATATGCCCCTCACCACATCTGACTAAAACCTACCAAAAGTTTTTTCATTAAATTAAACCCTTGGCGGTATAAACCACGGCAACATAGCCCGTTTGATTTGAAACCTGGCGATTTTAGCCCTCTATTTTTTTATTTAATAATTATATATGTATCTCTCTATGGTGTGACCATTCTCCTTTCTGGGCCTGTGGTGTCCTTTAGTGGTCAGTAGAAAGTAGGCCAGTGCACAGCCATTTCTGGGACCTCAGGGTCCTAGATCTTGGATTTCCTCTTCACCTAACCAAGCCCGCGCCACCGCCTCTGAGCTTTTGGATTGCCCTTCGTCTGGATTGGATTGTGTGTGATGTCTGTGAGTGTATGTGTATGATTATTAAATATTAAAATTAAAAACAAAATTTATTGATAGTGAAAAAACTATTTATGAAGCACCATACAGTGCTGAAAGGTATTTAGTAGTGGGAGGGGCACCCCGCCCTCTACCACTATAAAGTCTGGAGGGACCACGCCCTCAAGCACTCTGTAGTTGCAGAGGGAACAGAGACAGTTGTCATTCCAATTCGCCTGATGAGAACCTTGGGAAAGTTCGAAACGCGTCGCGAGATATGCCTGAATGACACAAAAACCGTAAAAATGAGTACAGCTGCCATCATTTTGAAGGTGGGTGATGTAGCAGAGCTTTGGAAAATTTTCTCTTCAGCCCATACAGGCGTCGAGTTGGTTAAAATGGCCGCCATCATTGTTGTGGGTGATGATGTTGCAGAGCCACATATAATAATTTTTTCTCCGTCCACTGTGACGTCGAGCGTCTCCTCATGTCCATACAGACGTGAGTTATATGCCCCTCACCACATCTGACTAAAACCTACCAAAAGTTTTTTCATTAAATTAAACCCTTGGCGGTATAAACCACGGCAACATAGCCCGTTTGATTTGAAACCTGGCGATTTTAGCCCTCTATTTTTTTATTTAATAATTATATATGTATCTCTCTATGGTGTGACCATTCTCCTTTCTGGGCCTGTGGTGTCCTTTAGTGGTCAGTAGAAAGTAGGCCAGTGCACAGCCATTTCTGGGACCTCAGGGTCCTAGATCTTGGATTTCCTCTTCACCTAACCAAGCCCGCGCCACCGCCTCTGAGCTTTTGGATTGCCCTTCGTCTGGATTGGATTGTGTGTGATGTCTGTGAGTGTATGTGTATGATTATTAAATATTAAAATTAAAAACAAAATTTATTGATAGTGAAAAAACTATTTATGAAGCACCATACAGTGCTGAAAGGTATTTAGTAGTGGGAGGGGCACCCCGCCCTCTACCACTATAAAGTCTGGAGGGACCACGCCCTCAAGCACTCTGTAGTTGCAGAGGGAACAGAGACAGTTGTCATTCCAATTCGCCTGATGAGAACCTTGGGAAAGTTCGAAACGCGTCGCGAGATATGCCTGAATGACACAAAAACCGTAAAAATGAGTACAGCTGCCATCATTTTGAAGGTGGGTGATGTAGCAGAGCTTTGGAAAATTTTCTCTTCAGCCCATACAGGCGTCGAGTTGGTTAAAATGGCCGCCATCATTGTTGTGGGTGATGATGTTGCAGAGCCACATATAATTTTTTCTCCGTCCACTGTGACGTCGAGCGTCTCCTCATGTCCATACAGACGTGAGTTATATGCCCCTCACCACATCTGACTAAAACCTACCAAAAGTTTTTTCATTAAATTAAACCCTTGGCGGTATAAACCACGGCAACATAGCCCGTTTGATTTGAAACCTGGCGATTTTAGCCCTCTATTTTTTTATTTAATAATTATATATGTATCTCTCTATGGTGTGACCATTCTCCTTTCTGGGCCTGTGGTGTCCTTTAGTGGTCAGTAGAAAGTAGGCCAGTGCACAGCCATTTCTGGGACCTCAGGGTCCTAGATCTTGGATTTCCTCTTCACCTAACCAAGCCCGCGCCACCGCCTCTGAGCTTTTGGATTGCCCTTCGTCTGGATTGGATTGTGTGTGATGTCTGTGAGTGTATGTGTATGATTATTAAATATTAAAATTAAAAACAAAATTTATTGATAGTGAAAAAACTATTTATGAAGCACCATACAGTGCTGAAAGGTATTTAGTAGTGGGAGGGGCACCCCGCCCTCTACCACTATAAAGTCTGGAGGGACCACGCCCTCAAGCACTCTGTAGTTGCAGAGGGAACAGAGACAGTTGTCATTCCAATTCGCCTGATGAGAACCTTGGGAAAGTTCGAAACGCGTCGCGAGATATGCCTGAATGACACAAAAACCGTAAAAATGAGTACAGCTGCCATCATTTTGAAGGTGGGTGATGTAGCAGAGCTTTGGAAAATTTTCTCTTCAGCCCATACAGGCGTCGAGTTGGTTAAAATGGCCGCCATCATTGTTGTGGGTGATGATGTTGCAGAGCCACATATAATTTTTTCTCCGTCCACTGTGACGTCGAGCGTCTCCTCATGTCCATACAGACGTGAGTTATATGCCCCTCACCACATCTGACTAAAACCTACCAAAAGTTTTTTCATTAAATTAAACCCTTGGCGGTATAAACCACGGCAACATAGCCCGTTTGATTTGAAACCTGGCGATTTTAGCCCTCTATTTTTTTATTTAATAATTATATATGTATCTCTCTATGGTGTGACCATTCTCCTTTCTGGGCCTGTGGTGTCCTTTAGTGGTCAGTAGAAAGTAGGCCAGTGCACAGCCATTTCTGGGACCTCAGGGTCCTAGATCTTGGATTTCCTCTTCACCTAACCAAGCCCGCGCCACCGCCTCTGAGCTTTTGGATTGCCCTTCGTCTGGATTGGATTGTGTGTGATGTCTGTGAGTGTATGTGTATGATTATTAAATATTAAAATTAAAAACAAAATTTATTGATAGTGAAAAAACTATTTATGAAGCACCATACAGTGCTGAAAGGTATTTAGTAGTGGGAGGGGCACCCCGCCTCTACCACTATAAAGTCTGGAGGGACCACGCCCTCAAGCACTCTGTAGTTGCAGAGGGAACAGAGACAGTTGTCATTCCAATTCGCCTGATGAGAACCTTGGGAAAGTTCGAAACGCGTCGCGAGATATGCCTGAATGACACAAAAACCGTAAAAATGAGTACAGCTGCCATCATTTTGAAGGTGGGTGATGTAGCAGAGCTTTGGAAAATTTTCTCTTCAGCCCATACAGGCGTCGAGTTGGTTAAAATGGCCGCCATCATTGTTGTGGGTGATGATGTTGCAGAGCCACATATAATATTTTTCTCCGTCCACTGTGACGTCGAGCGTCTCCTCATGTCCATACAGACGTGAGTTATATGCCCCTCACCACATCTGACTAAAACCTACCAAAAGTTTTTTCATTAAATTAAACCCTTGGCGGTATAAACCACGGCAACATAGCCCGTTTGATTTGAAACCTGGCGATTTTAGCCCTCTATTTTTTTATTTAATAATTATATATGTATCTCTCTATGGTGTGACCATTCTCCTTTCTGGGCCTGTGGTGTCCTTTAGTGGTCAGTAGAAAGTAGGCCAGTGCACAGCCATTTCTGGGACCTCAGGGTCCTAGATCTTGGATTTCCTCTTCACCTAACCAAGCCCGCGCCACCGCCTCTGAGCTTTTGGATTGCCCTTCGTCTGGATTGGATTGTGTGTGATGTCTGTGAGTGTATGTGTATGATTATTAAATATTAAAATTAAAAACAAAATTTATTGATAGTGAAAAAACTATTTATGAAGCACCATACAGTGCTGAAAGGTATTTAGTAGTGGGAGGGGCACCCCGCCCTCTACCACTATAAAGTCTGGAGGGACCACGCCCTCAAGCACTCTGTAGTTGCAGAGGGAACAGAGACAGTTGTCATTCCAATTCGCCTGATGAGAACCTTGGGAAAGTTCGAAACGCGTCGCGAGATATGCCTGAATGACACAAAAACCGTAAAAATGAGTACAGCTGCCATCATTTTGAAGGTGGGTGATGTAGCAGAGCTTTGGAAAATTTTCTCTTCAGCCCATACAGGCGTCGAGTTGGTTAAAATGGCCGCCATCATTGTTGTGGGTGATGATGTTGCAGAGCCACATATAATTTTTTCTCCGTCCACTGTGACGTCGAGCGTCTCCTCATGTCCATACAGACGTGAGTTATATGCCCCTCACCACATCTGACTAAAACCTACCAAAAGTTTTTTCATTAAATTAAACCCTTGGCGGTATAAACCACGGCAACATAGCCCGTTTGATTTGAAACCTGGCGATTTTAGCCCTCTATTTTTTTATTTAATAATTATATATGTATCTCTCTATGGTGTGACCATTCTCCTTTCTGGGCCTGTGGTGTCCTTTAGTGGTCAGTAGAAAGTAGGCCAGTGCACAGCCATTTCTGGGACCTCAGGGTCCTAGATCTTGGATTTCCTCTTCACCTAACCAAGCCCGCGCCACCGCCTCTGAGCTTTTGGATTGCCCTTCGTCTGGATTGGATTGTGTGTGATGTCTGTGAGTGTATGTGTATGATTATTAAATATTAAAATTAAAAACAAAATTTATTGATAGTGAAAAAACATATTTATGAAGCACCATACAGTGCTGAAAGGTATTTAGTAGTGGGAGGGGCACCCCGCCCTCTACCACTATAAAGTCTGGAGGGACCACGCCCTCAAGCACTCTGTAGTTGCAGAGGGAACAGAGACAGTTGTCATTCCAATTCGCCTGATGAGAACCTTGGGAAAGTTCGAAACGCGTCGCGAGATATGCCTGAATGACACAAAAACCGTAAAAATGAGTACAGCTGCCATCATTTTGAAGGTGGGTGATGTAGCAGAGCTTTGGAAAATTTTCTCTTCAGCCCATACAGGCGTCGAGTTGGTTAAAATGGCCGCCATCATTGTTGTGGGTGATGATGTTGCAGAGCCACATATAATTTTTTCTCCGTCCACTGTGACGTCGAGCGTCTCCTCATGTCCATACAGACGTGAGTTATATGCCCCTCACCACATCTGACTAAAACCTACCAAAAGTTTTTTCATTAAATTAAACCCTTGGCGGTATAAACCACGGCAACATAGCCCGTTTGATTTGAAACCTGGCGATTTTAGCCCTCTATTTTTTTATTTAATAATTATATATGTATCTCTCTATGGTGTGACCATTCTCCTTTCTGGGCCTGTGGTGTCCTTTAGTGGTCAGTAGAAAGTAGGCCAGTGCACAGCCATTTCTGGGACCTCAGGGTCCTAGATCTTGGATTTCCTCTTCACCTAACCAAGCCCGCGCCACCGCCTCTGAGCTTTTGGATTGCCCTTCGTCTGGATTGGATTGTGTGTGATGTCTGTGAGTGTATGTGTATGATTATTAAATATTAAAATTAAAAACAAAATTTATTGATAGTGAAAAAACTATTTATGAAGCACCATACAGTGCTGAAAGGTATTTAGTAGTGGGAGGGGCACCCCGCCCTCTACCACTATAAAGTCTGGAGGGACCACGCCCTCAAGCACTCTGTAGTTGCAGAGGGAACAGAGACAGTTGTCATTCCAATTCGCCTGATGAGAACCTTGGGAAAGTTCGAAACGCGTCGCGAGATATGCCTGAATGACACAAAAACCGTAAAAATGAGTACAGCTGCCATCATTTTGAAGGTGGGTGATGTAGCAGAGCTTTGGAAAATTTTCTCTTCAGCCCATACAGGCGTCGAGTTGGTTAAAATGGCCGCCATCATTGTTGTGGGTGATGATGTTGCAGAGCCACATATAATTTTTTCTCCGTCCACTGTGACGTCGAGCGTCTCCTCATGTCCATACAGACGTGAGTTATATGCCCCTCACCACATCTGACTAAAACCTACCAAAAGTTTTTTCATTAAATTAAACCCTTGGCGGTATAAACCACGGCAACATAGCCCGTTTGATTTGAAACCTGGCGATTTTAGCCCTCTATTTTTTTATTTAATAATTATATATGTATCTCTCTATGGTGTGACCATTCTCCTTTCTGGGCCTGTGGTGTCCTTTAGTGGTCAGTAGAAAGTAGGCCAGTGCACAGCCATTTCTGGGACCTCAGGGTCCTAGATCTTGGATTTCCTCTTCACCTAACCAAGCCCGCGCCACCGCCTCTGAGCTTTTGGATTGCCCTTCGTCTGGATTGGATTGTGTGTGATGTCTGTGAGTGTATGTGTATGATTATTAAATATTAAAATTAAAAACAAAATTTATTGATAGTGAAAAAACTATTTATGAAGCACCATACAGTGCTGAAAGGTATTTAGTAGTGGGAGGGGCACCCCGCCCTCTACCACTATAAAGTCTGGAGGGACCACGCCCTCAAGCACTCTGTAGTTGCAGAGGGAACAGAGACAGTTGTCATTCCAATTCGCCTGATGAGAACCTTGGGAAAGTTCGAAACGCGTCGCGAGATATGCCTGAATGACACAAAAACCGTAAAAATGAGTACAGCTGCCATCATTTTGAAGGTGGGTGATGTAGCAGAGCTTTGGAAAATTTTCTCTTCAGCCCATACAGGCGTCGAGTTGGTTAAAATGGCCGCCATCATTGTTGTGGGTGATGATGTTGCAGAGCCACATAATAATTTTTTCTCCGTCCACTGTGACGTCGAGCGTCTCCTCATGTCCATACAGACGTGAGTTATATGCCCCTCACCACATCTGACTAAAACCTACCAAAAGTTTTTTCATTAAATTAAACCCTTGGCGGTATAAACCACGGCAACATAGCCCGTTTGATTTGAAACCTGGCGATTTTAGCCCTCTATTTTTTTATTTAATAATTATATATGTATCTCTCTATGGTGTGACCATTCTCCTTTCTGGGCCTGTGGTGTCCTTTAGTGGTCAGTAGAAAGTAGGCCAGTGCACAGCCATTTCTGGGACCTCAGGGTCCTAGATCTTGGATTTCCTCTTCACCTAACCAAGCCCGCGCCACCGCCTCTGAGCTTTTGGATTGCCCTTCGTCTGGATTGGATTGTGTGTGATGTCTGTGAGTGTATGTGTATGATTATTAAATATTAAAATTAAAAACAAAATTTATTGATAGTGAAAAAACTATTTATGAAGCACCATACAGTGCTGAAAGGTATTTAGTAGTGGGAGGGGCACCCCGCCCTCTACCACTATAAAGTCTGGAGGGACCACGCCCTCAAGCACTCTGTAGTTGCAGAGGGAACAGAGACAGTTGTCATTCCAATTCGCCTGATGAGAACCTTGGGAAAGTTCGAAACGCGTCGCGAGATATGCCTGAATGACACAAAAACCGTAAAAATGAGTACAGCTGCCATCATTTTGAAGGTGGGTGATGTAGCAGAGCTTTGGAAAATTTTCTCTTCAGCCCATACAGGCGTCGAGTTGGTTAAAATGGCCGCCATCATTGTTGTGGGTGATGATGTTGCAGAGCCACATAATAATTTTTTCTCCGTCCACTGTGACGTCGAGCGTCTCCTCATGTCCATACAGACGTGAGTTATATGCCCCTCACCACATCTGACTAAAACCTACCAAAAGTTTTTTCATTAAATTAAACCCTTGGCGGTATAAACCACGGCAACATAGCCCGTTTGATTTGAAACCTGGCGATTTTAGCCCTCTATTTTTTTATTTAATAATTATATATGTATCTCTCTATGGTGTGACCATTCTCCTTTCTGGGCCTGTGGTGTCCTTTAGTGGTCAGTAGAAAGTAGGCCAGTGCACAGCCATTTCTGGGACCTCAGGGTCCTAGATCTTGGATTTCCTCTTCACCTAACCAAGCCCGCGCCACCGCCTCTGAGCTTTTGGATTGCCCTTCGTCTGGATTGGATTGTGTGTGATGTCTGTGAGTGTAGGTGTATGATTATTAAATATTAAAATTAAAAACAAAATTTATTGATAGTGAAAAAACTATTTATGAAGCACCATACAGTGCTGAAAGGTATTTAGTAGTGGGAGGGGCACCCCGCCCTCTACCACTATAAAGTCTGGAGGGACCACGCCCTCAAGCACTCTGTAGTTGCAGAGGGAACAGAGACAGTTGTCATTCCAATTCGCCTGATGAGAACCTTGGGAAAGTTCGAAACGCGTCGCGAGATATGCCTGAATGACACAAAAACCGTAAAAATGAGTACAGCTGCCATCATTTTGAAGGTGGGTGATGTAGCAGAGCTTTGGAAAATTTTCTCTTCAGCCCATACAGGCGTCGAGTTGGTTAAAATGGCCGCCATCATTGTTGTGGGTGATGATGTTGCAGAGCCACATATAATTTTTTCTCCGTCCACTGTGACGTCGAGCGTCTCCTCATGTCCATACAGACGTGAGTTATATGCCCCTCACCACATCTGACTAAAACCTACCAAAAGTTTTTTCATTAAATTAAACCCTTGGCGGTATAAACCACGGCAACATAGCCCGTTTGATTTGAAACCTGGCGATTTTAGCCCTCCTATTTTTTTATTTAATAATTATATATGTATCTCTCTATGGTGTGACCATTCTCCTTTCTGGGCCTGTGGTGTCCTTTAGTGGTCAGTAGAAAGTAGGCCAGTGCACAGCCATTTCTGGGACCTCAGGGTCCTAGATCTTGGATTTTCCTCTTCACCTAACCAAGCCCGCGCCACCGCCTCTGAGCTTTTGGATTGCCCTTCGTCTGGATTGGATTGTGTGTGATGTCTGTGAGTGTAGGTGTATGATTATTAAATATTAAAATTAAAAAACAAAAATTTATTGATAGTGAAAAAACTATTTATGAAGCACCATACAGTGCTGAAAGGTATTTAGTAGTGGGAGGGGCACCCCGCCCTCTACCACTATAAAGTCTGGAGGGACCACGCCCTCAAGCACTCTGTAGTTGCAGAGGGAACAGAGACAGTTGTCATTCCAATTCGCCTGATGAGAACCTTGGGAAAGTTCGAAACGCGTCGCGAGATATGCCTGAATGACACAAAAACCGTAAAAATGAGTACAGCTGCCATCATTTTGAAGGTGGGTGATGTAGCAGAGCTTTGGAAAATTTTCTCTTCAGCCCATACAGGCGTCGAGTTGGTTAAAATGGCCGCCATCATTGTTGTGGGTGATGATGTTGCAGAGCCACATATAATTTTTTCTCCGTCCACTGTGACGTCGAGCGTCTCCTCATGTCCATACAGACGTGAGTTATATGCCCCTCACCACATCTGACTAAAACCTACCAAAAGTTTTTTCATTAAATTAAAACCCTTGGCGGTATAAACCACGGCAACATAGCCCGTTTGATTTGAAACCTGGCGATTTTTAGCCCTCTATTTTTTTATTTAATAATTATATATGTATCTCTCTATGGTGTGACCATTCTCCTTTCTGGGCCTGTGGTGTCCTTTAGTGGTCAGTAGAAAGTAGGCCAGTGCACAGCCATTTCTGGGACCTCAGGGTCCTAGATCTTGGATTTCCTCTTCACCTAACCAAGCCCGCGCCACCGCCTCTGAGCTTTTGGATTGCCCTTCGTCTGGATTGGATTGTGTGTGATGTCTGTGAGTGTAGGTGTATGATTATTAAATATTA
Organism: Scardinius erythrophthalmus; assembly: GCF_964197995.2. NCBI lineage: Eukaryota > Metazoa > Chordata > Actinopteri > Cypriniformes > Leuciscidae > Scardinius > Scardinius erythrophthalmus. The sequence continues at coordinate 18,902 of NW_028296107.1, forward strand.
AAATTAAAAACAAAAATTTATTGATAGTGAAAAAACTATTTATGAAGCACCATACAGTGCTGAAAGGTATTTAGTAGTGGGAGGGGCACCCCGCCCTCTACCACTATAAAGTCTGGAGGGACCACGCCCTCAAGCACTCTGTAGTTGCAGAGGGAACAGAGACAGTTGTCATTCCAATTCGCCTGATGAGAACCTTGGGAAAGTTCGAAACGCGTCGCGAGATATGCCTGAATGACACAAAAACCGTAAAAATGAGTACAGCTGCCATCATTTTGAAGGTGGGTGATGTAGCAGAGCTTTGGAAAATTTTCTCTTCAGCCCATACAGGCGTCGAGTTGGTTAAAATGGCCGCCATCATTGTTGTGGGTGATGATGTTGCAGAGCCACATATAATTTTTCTCCGTCCACTGTGACGTCGAGCGTCTCCTCATGTCCATACAGACGTGAGTTATATGCCCCTCACCACATCTGACTAAAACCTACCAAAAGTTTTTCATTAAATTAAACCCTTGGCGGTATAAACCACGGCAACATAGCCCGTTTGATTTGAAACCTGGCGATTTTAGCCCTCTATTTTTTTATTTAATAATTATATATGTATCTCTCTATGGTGTGGACCATTCTCCTTTCTGGGCCTGTGGTGTCCTTTAGTGGTCAGTAGAAAGTAGGCCAGTGCACAGCCATTTCTGGGACCTCAGGGTCCTAGATCTTGGATTTCCTCTTCACCTAACCAAGCCCCGCGCCACCGCCTCTGAGCTTTTGGATTGCCCTTCGTCTGGATTGGATTGTGTGTGATGTCTGTGAGTGTAGGTGTATGATTATTAAATATTAAAATTAAAAACAAAATTTATTGATAGTGAAAAAACTATTTATGAAGCACCATACAGTGCTGAAAGGTATTTAGTAGTGGGAGGGGCACCCCGCCCTCTACCACTATAAAGTCTGGAGGGACCACGCCCTCAAGCACTCTGTAGTTGCAGAGGGAACAGAGACAGTTGTCATTCCAATTCGCCTGATGAGAACCTTGGGAAAGTTCGAAACGCGTCGCGAGATATGCCTGAATGACACAAAAACCGTAAAAATGAGTACAGCTGCCATCATTTTGAAGGTGGGTGATGTAGCAGAGCTTTGGAAAATTTTCTCTTCAGCCCATACAGGCGTCGAGTTGGTTAAAATGGCCGCCATCATTGTTGTGGGTGATGATGTTGCAGAGCCACATATAATTTTTTCTCCGTCCACTGTGACGTCGAGCGTCTCCTCATGTCCATACAGACGTGAGTTATATGCCCCTCACCACATCTGACTAAAACCTACCAAAAGTTTTTTCATTAAATTAAACCCTTGGCGGTATAAACCACGGCAACATAGCCCGTTTGATTTGAAACCTGGCGATTTTAGCCCTCTATTTTTTTATTTAATAATTATATATGTATCTCTCTATGGTGTGACCATTCTCCTTTCTGGGCCTGTGGTGTCCTTTAGTGGTCAGTAGAAAGTAGGCCAGTGCACAGCCATTTCTGGGACCTCAGGGTCCTAGATCTTGGATTTCCTCTTCACCTAACCAAGCCCGCGCCACCGCCTCTGAGCTTTTGGATTGCCCTTCGTCTGGATTGGATTGTGTGTGATGTCTGTGAGTGTAGGTGTATGATTATTAAATATAAAATTAAAAACAAAATTTATTGATAGTGAAAAAACTATTTATGAAGCACCATACAGTGCTGAAAGGTATTTAGTAGTGGGAGGGGCACCCCGCCCTCTACCACTATAAAGTCTGGAGGGACCACGCCCTCAAGCACTCTGTAGTTGCAGAGGGAACAGAGACAGTTGTCATTCCAATTCGCCTGATGAGAACCTTGGGAAAGTTCGAAACGCGTCGCGAGATATGCCTGAATGACACAAAAACCGTAAAAATGAGTACAGCTGCCATCATTTTGAAGGTGGGTGATGTAGCAGAGCTTTGGAAAATTTTCTCTTCAGCCCATACAGGCGTCGAGTTGGTTAAAATGGCCGCCATCATTGTTGTGGGTGATGATGTTGCAGAGCCACATATAATTTTTTCTCCGTCCACTGTGACGTCGAGCGTCTCCTCATGTCCATACAGACGTGAGTTATATGCCCCTCACCACATCTGACTAAAACCTACCAAAAGTTTTTTCATTAAATTAAACCCTTGGCGGTATAAACCACGGCAACATAGCCCGTTTGATTTGAAACCTGGCGATTTTTAGCCCTCTATTTTTTTATTTAATAATTATATATGTATCTCTCTATGGTGTGACCATTCTCCTTTCTGGGCCTGTGGTGTCCTTTAGTGGTCAGTAGAAAGTAGGCCAGTGCACAGCCATTTCTGGGACCTCAGGGTCCTAGATCTTGGATTTCCTCTTCACCTAACCAAGCCCGCGCCACCGCCTCTGAGCTTTTGGATTGCCCTTCGTCTGGATTGGATTGTGTGTGATGTCTGTGAGTGTAGGTGTATGATTATTAAATATTAAAATTAAAAACAAAATTTATTGATAGTGAAAAAACTATTTATGAAGCACCATACAGTGCTGAAAGGTATTTAGTAGTGGGAGGGGCACCCCCGCCCTCTACCACTATAAAGTCTGGAGGGACCACGCCCTCAAGCACTCTGTAGTTGCAGAGGGAACAGAGACAGTTGTCATTCCAATTCGCCTGATGAGAACCTTGGGAAAGTTCGAAACGCGTCGCGAGATATGCCTGAATGACACAAAAACCGTAAAAATGAGTACAGCTGCCATCATTTTGAAGGTGGGTGATGTAGCAGAGCTTTGGAAAATTTTCTCTTCAGCCCATACAGGCGTCGAGTTGGTTAAAATGGCCGCCATCATTGTTGTGGGTGATGATGTTGCAGAGCCACATATAATTTTTTCTCCGTCCACTGTGACGTCGAGCGTCTCCTCATGTCCATACAGACGTGAGTTATATGCCCCTCACCACATCTGACTAAAACCTACCAAAAGTTTTTTCATTAAATTAAACCCTTGGCGGTATAAACCACGGCAACATAGCCCGTTTGATTTGAAACCTGGCGATTTTAGCCCTCTATTTTTTTATTTAATAATTATATATGTATCTCTCTATGGTGTGACCATTCTCCTTTCTGGGCCTGTGGTGTCCTTAGTGGTCAGTAGAAAGTAGGCCAGTGCACAGCCATTTCTGGGACCTCAGGGTCCTAGATCTTGGATTTCCTCTTCACCTAACCAAGCCCGCGCCACCGCCTCTGAGCTTTTGGATTGCCCTTCGTCTGGATTGGATTGTGTGTGATGTCTGTGAGTGTAGGTGTATGATTATTAAATATTAAAATTAAAAACAAAATTTATTGATAGTGAAAAAACTATTTATGAAGCACCATACAGTGCTGAAAGGTATTTAGTAGTGGGAGGGGCACCCCGCCCTCTACCACTATAAAGTCTGGAGGGACCACGCCCTCAAGCACTCTGTAGTTGCAGAGGGAACAGAGACAGTTGTCATTCCAATTCGCCTGATGAGAACCTTGGGAAAGTTCGAAACGCGTCGCGAGATATGCCTGAATGACACAAAAACCGTAAAAATGAGTACAGCTGCCATCATTTTGAAGGTGGGTGATGTAGCAGAGCTTTGGAAAATTTTCTCTTCAGCCCATACAGGCGTCGAGTTGGTTAAAATGGCCGCCATCATTGTTGTGGGTGATGATGTTGCAGAGCCACATATAATTTTTTCTCCGTCCACTGTGACGTCGAGCGTCTCCTCATGTCCATACAGACGTGAGTTATATGCCCCTCACCACATCTGACTAAAACCTACCAAAAGTTTTTTCATTAAATTAAACCCTTGGCGGTATAAACCACGGCAACATAGCCCGTTTGATTTGAAACCTGGCGATTTTAGCCCTCTATTTTTTTATTTAATAATTATATATGTATCTCTCTATGGTGTGACCATTCTCCTTGGGCCTGTGGTGTCCTTTAGTGGTCAGTAGAAAGTAGGCCAGTGCACAGCCATTTCTGGGACCTCAGGGTCCTAGATCTTGGATTTCCTCTTCACCTAACCAAGCCCGCGCCACCGCCTCTGAGCTTTTGGATTGCCCTTCGTCTGGATTGGATTGTGTGTGATGTCTGTGAGTGTATGTGTATGATTATTAAATATTAAAATTAAAAACAAAATTTATTGATAGTGAAAAAACTATTTATGAAGCACCATACAGTGCTGAAAGGTATTTAGTAGTGGGAGGGGCACCCCGCCCTCTACCACTATAAAGTCTGGAGGGACCACGCCCTCAAGCACTCTGTAGTTGCAGAGGGAACAGAGACAGTTGTCATTCCAATTCGCCTGATGAGAACCTTGGGAAAGTTCGAAACGCGTCGCGAGATATGCCTGAATGACACAAAAACCGTAAAAATGAGTACAGCTGCCATCATTTTGAAGGTGGGTGATGTAGCAGAGCTTTGGAAAATTTTCTCTTCAGCCCATACAGGCGTCGAGTTGGTTAAAATGGCCGCCATCATTGTTGTGGGTGATGATGTTGCAGAGCCACATATAATAATTTTTTCTCCGTCCACTGTGACGTCGAGCGTCTCCTCATGTCCATACAGACGTGAGTTATATGCCCCTCACCACATCTGACTAAAACCTACCAAAAGTTTTTTCATTAAATTAAACCCTTGGCGGTATAAACCACGGCAACATAGCCCGTTTGATTTGAAACCTGGCGATTTTAGCCCTCTATTTTTTTATTTAATAATTATATATGTATCTCTCTATGGTGTGACCATTCTCCTTTCTGGGCCTGTGGTGTCCTTTAGTGGTCAGTAGAAAGTAGGCCAGTGCACAGCCATTTCTGGGACCTCAGGGTCCTAGATCTTGGATTTCCTCTTCACCTAACCAAGCCCGCGCCACCGCCTCTGAGCTTTTGGATTGCCCTTCGTCTGGATTGGATTGTGTGTGATGTCTGTGAGTGTATGTGTATGATTATTAAATATTAAAATTAAAAACAAAATTTATTGATAGTGAAAAAACTATTTATGAAGCACCATACAGTGCTGAAAGGTATTTAGTAGTGGGAGGGGCACCCCGCCCTCTACCACTATAAAGTCTGGAGGGACCACGCCCTCAAGCACTCTGTAGTTGCAGAGGGAACAGAGACAGTTGTCATTCCAATTCGCCTGATGAGAACCTTGGGAAAGTTCGAAACGCGTCGCGAGATATGCCTGAATGACACAAAAACCGTAAAAATGAGTACAGCTGCCATCATTTTGAAGGTGGGTGATGTAGCAGAGCTTTGGAAAATTTTCTCTTCAGCCCATACAGGCGTCGAGTTGGTTAAAATGGCCGCCATCATTGTTGTGGGTGATGATGTTGCAGAGCCACATATAATATTTTTTCTCCGTCCACTGTGACGTCGAGCGTCTCCTCATGTCCATACAGACGTGAGTTATATGCCCCTCACCACATCTGACTAAAACCTACCAAAAGTTTTTTCATTAAATTAAACCCTTGGCGGTATAAACCACGGCAACATAGCCCGTTTGATTTGAAACCTGGCGATTTTAGCCCTCTATTTTTTTATTTAATAATTATATATGTATCTCTCTATGGTGTGACCATTCTCCTTTCTGGGCCTGTGGTGTCCTTTAGTGGTCAGTAGAAAGTAGGCCAGTGCACAGCCATTTCTGGGACCTCAGGGTCCTAGATCTTGGATTTCCTCTTCACCTAACCAAGCCCGCGCCACCGCCTCTGAGCTTTTGGATTGCCCTTCGTCTGGATTGGATTGTGTGTGATGTCTGTGAGTGTATGTGTATGATTATTAAATATTAAAATTAAAAACAAAATTTATTGATAGTGAAAAAACTATTTATGAAGCACCATACAGTGCTGAAAGGTATTTAGTAGTGGGAGGGGCACCCCGCCCTCTACCACTATAAAGTCTGGAGGGACCACGCCCTCAAGCACTCTGTAGTTGCAGAGGGAACAGAGACAGTTGTCATTCCAATTCGCCTGATGAGAACCTTGGGAAAGTTCGAAACGCGTCGCGAGATATGCCTGAATGACACAAAAACCGTAAAAATGAGTACAGCTGCCATCATTTTGAAGGTGGGTGATGTAGCAGAGCTTTGGAAAATTTTCTCTTCAGCCCATACAGGCGTCGAGTTGGTTAAAATGGCCGCCATCATTGTTGTGGGTGATGATGTTGCAGAGCCACATATAATAATTTTTTCTCCGTCCACTGTGACGTCGAGCGTCTCCTCATGTCCATACAGACGTGAGTTATATGCCCCTCACCACATCTGACTAAAACCTACCAAAAGTTTTTTCATTAAATTAAACCCTTGGCGGTATAAACCACGGCAACATAGCCCGTTTGATTTGAAACCTGGCGATTTTAGCCCTCTATTTTTTTATTTAATAATTATATATGTATCTCTCTATGGTGTGACCATTCTCCTTTCTGGGCCTGTGGTGTCCTTTAGTGGTCAGTAGAAAGTAGGCCAGTGCACAGCCATTTCTGGGACCTCAGGGTCCTAGATCTTGGATTTCCTCTTCACCTAACCAAGCCCGCGCCACCGCCTCTGAGCTTTTGGATTGCCCTTCGTCTGGATTGGATTGTGTGTGATGTCTGTGAGTGTATGTGTATGATTATTAAATATTAAAATTAAAAACAAAATTTATTGATAGTGAAAAAACTATTTATGAAGCACCATACAGTGCTGAAAGGTATTTAGTAGTGGGAGGGGCACCCCGCCCTCTACCACTATAAAGTCTGGAGGGACCACGCCCTCAAGCACTCTGTAGTTGCAGAGGGAACAGAGACAGTTGTCATTCCAATTCGCCTGATGAGAACCTTGGGAAAGTTCGAAACGCGTCGCGAGATATGCCTGAATGACACAAAAACCGTAAAAATGAGTACAGCTGCCATCATTTTGAAGGTGGGTGATGTAGCAGAGCTTTGGAAAATTTTCTCTTCAGCCCATACAGGCGTCGAGTTGGTTAAAATGGCCGCCATCATTGTTGTGGGTGATGATGTTGCAGAGCCACATATAATAATTTTTTCTCCGTCCACTGTGACGTCGAGCGTCTCCTCATGTCCATACAGACGTGAGTTATATGCCCCTCACCACATCTGACTAAAACCTACCAAAAGTTTTTTCATTAAATTAAACCCTTGGCGGTATAAACCACGGCAACATAGCCCGTTTGATTTGAAACCTGGCGATTTTAGCCCTCTATTTTTTTATTTAATAATTATATATGTATCTCTCTATGGTGTGACCATTCTCCTTTCTGGGCCTGTGGTGTCCTTTAGTGGTCAGTAGAAAGTAGGCCAGTGCACAGCCATTTCTGGGACCTCAGGGTCCTAGATCTTGGATTTCCTCTTCACCTAACCAAGCCCGCGCCACCGCCTCTGAGCTTTTGGATTGCCCTTCGTCTGGATTGGATTGTGTGTGATGTCTGTGAGTGTATGTGTAGATTATTAAATATTAAAATTAAAAACAAAATTTATTGATAGTGAAAAAACTATTTATGAAGCACCATACAGTGCTGAAAGGTATTTAGTAGTGGGAGGGGCACCCCGCCCTCTACCACTATAAAGTCTGGAGGGACCACGCCCTCAAGCACTCTGTAGTTGCAGAGGGAACAGAGACAGTTGTCATTCCAATTCGCCTGATGAGAACCTTGGGAAAGTTCGAAACGCGTCGCGAGATATGCCTGAATGACACAAAAACCGTAAAAATGAGTACAGCTGCCATCATTTTGAAGGTGGGTGATGTAGCAGAGCTTTGGAAAATTTTCTCTTCAGCCCATACAGGCGTCGAGTTGGTTAAAATGGCCGCCATCATTGTTGTGGGTGATGATGTTGCAGAGCCACATATAATTTTTTCTCCGTCCACTGTGACGTCGAGCGTCTCCTCATGTCCATACAGACGTGAGTTATATGCCCCTCACCACATCTGACTAAAACCTACCAAAAGTTTTTTCATTAAATTAAACCCTTGGCGGTATAAACCACGGCAACATAGCCCGTTTGATTTGAAACCTGGCGATTTTAGCCCTCTATTTTTTTATTTAATAATTATATATGTATCTCTCTATGGTGTGACCATTCTCCTTTCTGGGCCTGTGGTGTCCTTTAGTGGTCAGTAGAAAGTAGGCCAGTGCACAGCCATTTCTGGGACCTCAGGGTCCTAGATCTTGGATTTCCTCTTCACCTAACCAAGCCCGCGCCACCGCCTCTGAGCTTTTGGATTGCCCTTCGTCTGGATTGGATTGTGTGTGATGTCTGTGAGTGTATGTGTATGATTATTAAATATTAAAATTAAAAACAAAATTTATTGATAGTGAAAAAACTATTTATGAAGCACCATACAGTGCTGAAAGGTATTTAGTAGTGGGAGGGGCACCCCGCCCTCTACCACTATAAAGTCTGGAGGGACCACGCCCTCAAGCACTCTGTAGTTGCAGAGGGAACAGAGACAGTTGTCATTCCAATTCGCCTGATGAGAACCTTGGGAAAGTTCGAAACGCGTCGCGAGATATGCCTGAATGACACAAAAACCGTAAAAATGAGTACAGCTGCCATCATTTTGAAGGTGGGTGATGTAGCAGAGCTTTGGAAAATTTTCTCTTCAGCCCATACAGGCGTCGAGTTGGTTAAAATGGCCGCCATCATTGTTGTGGGTGATGATGTTGCAGAGCCACATATAATTTTTTCTCCGTCCACTGTGACGTCGAGCGTCTCCTCATGTCCATACAGACGTGAGTTATATGCCCCTCACCACATCTGACTAAAACCTACCAAAAGTTTTTTCATTAAATTAAACCCTTGGCGGTATAAACCACGGCAACATAGCCCGTTTGATTTGAAACCTGGCGATTTTAGCCCTCTATTTTTTTATTTAATAATTATATATGTATCTCTCTATGGTGTGACCATTCTCCTTTCTGGGCCTGTGGTGTCCTTTAGTGGTCAGTAGAAAGTAGGCCAGTGCACAGCCATTTCTGGGACCTCAGGGTCCTAGATCTTGGATTTCCTCTTCACCTAACCAAGCCCGCGCCACCGCCTCTGAGCTTTTGGATTGCCCTTCGTCTGGATTGGATTGTGTGTGATGTCTGTGAGTGTATGTGTATGATTATTAAATATTAAAATTAAAAACAAAATTTATTGATAGTGAAAAAACTATTTATGAAGCACCATACAGTGCTGAAAGGTATTTAGTAGTGGGAGGGGCACCCCGCCCTCTACCACTATAAAGTCTGGAGGGACCACGCCCTCAAGCACTCTGTAGTTGCAGAGGGAACAGAGACAGTTGTCATTCCAATTCGCCTGATGAGAACCTTGGGAAAGTTCGAAACGCGTCGCGAGATATGCCTGAATGACACAAAAACCGTAAAAATGAGTACAGCTGCCATCATTTTGAAGGTGGGTGATGTAGCAGAGCTTTGGAAAATTTTCTCTTCAGCCCATACAGGCGTCGAGTTGGTTAAAATGGCCGCCATCATTGTTGTGGGTGATGATGTTGCAGAGCCACATATAATTTTTTCTCCGTCCACTGTGACGTCGAGCGTCTCCTCATGTCCATACAGACGTGAGTTATATGCCCCTCACCACATCTGACTAAAACCTACCAAAAGTTTTTTCATTAAATTAAACCCTTGGCGGTATAAACCACGGCAACATAGCCCGTTTGATTTGAAACCTGGCGATTTTAGCCCTCTATTTTTTTATTTAATAATTATATATGTATCTCTCTATGGTGTGACCATTCTCCTTTCTGGGCCTGTGGTGTCCTTTAGTGGTCAGTAGAAAGTAGGCCAGTGCACAGCCATTTCTGGGACCTCAGGGTCCTAGATCTTGGATTTCCTCTTCACCTAACCAAGCCCGCGCCACCGCCTCTGAGCTTTTGGATTGCCCTTCGTCTGGATTGGATTGTGTGTGATGTCTGTGAGTGTATGTGTATGATTATTAAATATTAAAATTAAAAACAAAATTTATTGATAGTGAAAAAACTATTTATGAAGCACCATACAGTGCTGAAAGGTATTTAGTAGTGGGAGGGGCACCCCGCCCTCTACCACTATAAAGTCTGGAGGGACCACGCCCTCAAGCACTCTGTAGTTGCAGAGGGAACAGAGACAGTTGTCATTCCAATTCGCCTGATGAGAACCTTGGGAAAGTTCGAAACGCGTCGCGAGATATGCCTGAATGACACAAAACCGTAAAAATGAGTACAGCTGCCATCATTTTGAAGGTGGGTGATGTAGCAGAGCTTTGGAAAATTTTCTCTTCAGCCCATACAGGCGTCGAGTTGGTTAAAATGGCCGCCATCATTGTTGTGGGTGATGATGTTGCAGAGCCACATATAATTTTTTCTCCGTCCACTGTGACGTCGAGCGTCTCCTCATGTCCATACAGACGTGAGTTATATGCCCCTCACCACATCTGACTAAAACCTACCAAAAGTTTTTTCATTAAATTAAACCCTTGGCGGTATAAACCACGGCAACATAGCCCGTTTGATTTGAAACCTGGCGATTTTAGCCCTCTATTTTTTTATTTAATAATTATATATGTATCTCTCTATGGTGTGACCATTCTCCTTTCTGGGCCTGTGGTGTCCTTTAGTGGTCAGTAGAAAGTAGGCCAGTGCACAGCCATTTCTGGGACCTCAGGGTCCTAGATCTTGGATTTCCTCTTCACCTAACCAAGCCCGCGCCACCGCCTCTGAGCTTTTGGATTGCCCTTCGTCTGGATTGGATTGTGTGTGATGTCTGTGAGTGTATGTGTATGATTATTAAATATTAAAATTAAAAACAAAATTTATTGATAGTGAAAAAACTATTTATGAAGCACCATACAGTGCTGAAAGGTATTTAGTAGTGGGAGGGGCACCCCGCCCTCTACCACTATAAAGTCTGGAGGGACCACGCCCTCAAGCACTCTGTAGTTGCAGAGGGAACAGAGACAGTTGTCATTCCAATTCGCCTGATGAGAACCTTGGGAAAGTTCGAAACGCGTCGCGAGATATGCCTGAATGACACAAAACCGTAAAAATGAGTACAGCTGCCATCATTTTGAAGGTGGGTGATGTAGCAGAGCTTTGGAAAATTTTCTCTTCAGCCCATACAGGCGTCGAGTTGGTTAAAATGGCCGCCATCATTGTTGTGGGTGATGATGTTGCAGAGCCACATATAATTTTTTCTCCGTCCACTGTGACGTCGAGCGTCTCCTCATGTCCATACAGACGTGAGTTATATGCCCCTCACCACATCTGACTAAAACCTACCAAAAGTTTTTTCATTAAATTAAACCCTTGGCGGTATAAACCACGGCAACATAGCCCGTTTGATTTGAAACCTGGCGATTTTAGCCCTCTATTTTTTTATTTAATAATTATATATGTATCTCTCTATGGTGTGACCATTCTCCTTTCTGGGCCTGTGGTGTCCTTTAGTGGTCAGTAGAAAGTAGGCCAGTGCACAGCCATTTCTGGGACCTCAGGGTCCTAGATCTTGGATTTCCTCTTCACCTAACCAAGCCCGCGCCACCGCCTCTGAGCTTTTGGATTGCCCTTCGTCTGGATTGGATTGTGTGTGATGTCTGTGAGTGTATGTGTATGATTATTAAATATTAAAATTAAAAACAAAATTTATTGATAGTGAAAAAACTATTTATGAAGCACCATACAGTGCTGAAAGGTATTTAGTAGTGGGAGGGGCACCCCGCCCTCTACCACTATAAAGTCTGGAGGGACCACGCCCTCAAGCACTCTGTAGTTGCAGAGGGAACAGAGACAGTTGTCATTCCAATTCGCCTGATGAGAACCTTGGGAAAGTTCGAAACGCGTCGCGAGATATGCCTGAATGACACAAAAACCGTAAAAATGAGTACAGCTGCCATCATTTTGAAGGTGGGTGATGTAGCAGAGCTTTGGAAAATTTTCTCTTCAGCCCATACAGGCGTCGAGTTGGTTAAAATGGCCGCCATCATTGTTGTGGGTGATGATGTTGCAGAGCCACATATAATTTTTTCTCCGTCCACTGTGACGTCGAGCGTCTCCTCATGTCCATACAGACGTGAGTTATATGCCCCTCACCACATCTGACTAAAACCTACCAAAAGTTTTTTCATTAAATTAAACCCTTGGCGGTATAAACCACGGCAACATAGCCCGTTTGATTTGAAACCTGGCGATTTTAGCCCTCTATTTTTTTATTTAATAATTATATATGTATCTCTCTATGGTGTGACCATTCTCCTTTCTGGGCCTGTGGTGTCCTTTAGTGGTCAGTAGAAAGTAGGCCAGTGCACAGCCATTTCTGGGACCTCAGGGTCCTAGATCTTGGATTTCCTCTTCACCTAACCAAGCCCGCGCCACCGCCTCTGAGCTTTTGGATTGCCCTTCGTCTGGATTGGATTGTGTGTGATGTCTGTGAGTGTATGTGTATGATTATTAAATATTAAAATTAAAAACAAAATTTATTGATAGTGAAAAAACTATTTATGAAGCACCATACAGTGCTGAAAGGTATTTAGTAGTGGGAGGGGCACCCCGCCCTCTACCACTATAAAGTCTGGAGGGACCACGCCCTCAAGCACTCTGTAGTTGCAGAGGGAACAGAGACAGTTGTCATTCCAATTCGCCTGATGAGAACCTTGGGAAAGTTCGAAACGCGTCGCGAGATATGCCTGAATGACACAAAACCGTAAAAATGAGTACAGCTGCCATCATTTTGAAGGTGGGTGATGTAGCAGAGCTTTGGAAAATTTTCTCTTCAGCCCATACAGGCGTCGAGTTGGTTAAAATGGCCGCCATCATTGTTGTGGGTGATGATGTTGCAGAGCCACATATAATTTTTTCTCCGTCCACTGTGACGTCGAGCGTCTCCTCATGTCCATACAGACGTGAGTTATATGCCCCTCACCACATCTGACTAAAACCTACCAAAAGTTTTTTCATTAAATTAAACCCTTGGCGGTATAAACCACGGCAACATAGCCCGTTTGATTTGAAACCTGGCGATTTTAGCCCTCTATTTTTTTATTTAATAATTATATATGTATCTCTCTATGGTGTGACCATTCTCCTTTCTGGGCCTGTGGTGTCCTTTAGTGGTCAGTAGAAAGTAGGCCAGTGCACAGCCATTTCTGGGACCTCAGGGTCCTAGATCTTGGATTTCCTCTTCACCTAACCAAGCCCGCGCCACCGCCTCTGAGCTTTTGGATTGCCCTTCGTCTGGATTGGATTGTGTGTGATGTCTGTGAGTGTATGTGTATGATTATTAAATATTAAAATTAAAAACAAAATTTATTGATAGTGAAAAAACTATTTATGAAGCACCATACAGTGCTGAAAGGTATTTAGTAGTGGGAGGGGCACCCCGCCCTCTACCACTATAAAGTCTGGAGGGACCACGCCCTCAAGCACTCTGTAGTTGCAGAGGGAACAGAGACAGTTGTCATTCCAATTCGCCTGATGAGAACCTTGGGAAAGTTCGAAACGCGTCGCGAGATATGCCTGAATGACACAAAAACCGTAAAAATGAGTACAGCTGCCATCATTTTGAAGGTGGGTGATGTAGCAGAGCTTTGGAAAATTTTCTCTTCAGCCCATACAGGCGTCGAGTTGGTTAAAATGGCCGCCATCATTGTTGTGGGTGATGATGTTGCAGAGCCACATATAATTTTTTCTCCGTCCACTGTGACGTCGAGCGTCTCCTCATGTCCATACAGACGTGAGTTATATGCCCCTCACCACATCTGACTAAAACCTACCAAAAGTTTTTTCATTAAATTAAACCCTTGGCGGTATAAACCACGGCAACATAGCCCGTTTGATTTGAAACCTGGCGATTTTAGCCCTCTATTTTTTTATTTAATAATTATATATGTATCTCTCTATGGTGTGACCATTCTCCTTTCTGGGCCTGTGGTGTCCTTTAGTGGTCAGTAGAAAGTAGGCCAGTGCACAGCCATTTCTGGGACCTCAGGGTCCTAGATCTTGGATTTCCTCTTCACCTAACCAAGCCCGCGCCACCGCCTCTGAGCTTTTGGATTGCCCTTCGTCTGGATTGGATTGTGTGTGATGTCTGTGAGTGTATGTGTATGATTATTAAATATTAAAATTAAAAACAAAATTTATTGATAGTGAAAAAACTATTTATGAAGCACCATACAGTGCTGAAAGGTTATTTAGTAGTGGGAGGGGCACCCCGCCCTCTACCACTATAAAGTCTGGAGGGACCACGCCCTCAAGCACTCTGTAGTTGCAGAGGGAACAGAGACAGTTGTCATTTCAATTCGCCTGATGAGAACCTTGGGAAAGTTCGAAACGCGTCGCGAGATATGCCTGAATGACACAAAACCGTAAAAATGAGTACAGCTGCCATCATTTTGAAGGTGGGTGATGTAGCAGAGCTTTGGAAAATTTTCTCTTCAGCCCATACAGGCGTCGAGTTGGTTAAAATGGCCGCCATCATTGTTGTGGGTGATGATGTTGCAGAGCCACATATAAATTTTTTTCTCCGTCCACTGTGACGTCGAGCG
>NW_028296106.1:15000-20000 GCF_964197995.2 Scardinius erythrophthalmus
AACCTCTTCATATTGTGTTCTTAAAACATTCACATTGTATTCCTCCTTTGCTTCTTCCATTGCATCTATGATTACTTGTACAGGTAAAAACCCCTCTTTGAATTCATATAAAATGTCCCTTACTTTTAAAATGCCCACATCTACCCACTTCTTAAAATAGAGTTCCTTTCCTTGTATCCCGATCTTCTTGTTTAAAAATAAAGGTTGATTTAAAATTCTTTCCCTTCCAACAGGTTTAAAATCCACCTTTGCTAAAAAAGACCCCCAAGCACTTAAAACTTCCTTGTAAAATTCCGGTATTCCTTGTATCATCCAATTCTTCAATTTCATCCATAAAATATTGTCTCCTATTTGTAAATTCCCACACTTATTCAAATAAAACTCCATAGTTCCCTTCCAATCTTCTTTATTTTCGTCGTCTAAATATTTCTTAACCACCTTTACCCGCATACTCTTCATTTTTTGTTCTAGATCTACTAGTCCCATCCCTCCCTCCTCTGCCGGTCCAATCAAAGTGTTGTAAGCAATTCTTGGGGTTTTTTTCCCCCATAAAAACTCTAAAATAAATGTTTTCATTCTTTGTCTCACCCACAGCGGCATTGACGCTACATGTAAAATGTACCACATTTTTGATAACATTAAAACATTTACTATTAAAATCTTTCCTTTTAGATTTAAAAACCTGTTTCTCCAAAAAACCAACCTTCTTTCCATCCCATCCACTATTTCCTCCCACATAGTATCCTGAACTTTCTTTTCATTTTTCCCTAAAAGCACACCTAAAATCTTCATTTCCTGCACTTCTGTAAAACTCAAACACCCCGCTAAAACCGGTACCCTCCCAAATCTCATGTATCCAGTTTTCTCTTCATTTATCTTTGCTCCTGACCCTTGACAATACCAATTAACCTTCTCCATTACATTTTTAACACTCTGCAAATTTTCAACTATTATTGTAGTGTCATCGGCGTACTGATAAATCTTATTTAGCTCCTTTCCTCCATTAATCTCAATTCCTTTTATTTCTTTACAGTTTTTAACTATCAGTCCTAAAGGCTCTGCAACTAATGTATATAATTGCGCTGATAACGGGCATCCTTGTCTTATAGATCTAGTTAAAATAAAAGCCTCTGTTAAAAAACCATTACACTTTACTTTTGTTAATGCATCTTTGTATAAAATTTTTAACCATTTTATAAAATTCTCCCCAAAACCAAACTGCTCTAAAATCGAAAATAAAAACCCATGTTCCACTCTATCGAAAGCTTTTTCAAAGTCTAAACTAATAACGTAACCATTTTTGTTTTCTCCACTGACATAACTTACCACGTCTCTTATGCTGCTTGTTATATCAGCTATGTCTCTTCCAATTACTCCATAAGCCTGATTTGTCTCTATTATACTTGGTAAAACATTTTTTAATCTGTTCGCTAAAACCTTTGCTAAAATCTTCAAGTCGGCATTTAACATGGTTATTGGTCTAAAATTTTTTAAAAGCGTCCTATCACCCTTTCTTTTATATATTATTTTCATCAAACCCATACTCATTTTTTGATTAAAAGCCTCTTTCTTAAAAACCTCCTCATATACTTCTTGTAGAATCAAACTTATTTTATCCTTAAAAACTTTATAAAACTCATTCCCTATCCCATCTATGCCTGGACTTTTCTTACTTTTCAAATTATTTATTGCTTGTGTTATTTCTTCCTGCTGTATTTCTTTATCACATTCCATTTTGTCTGTCCCTTCCACTCTTTTAGTTATTTGTTGTAATAATACGTTTCTCATTTTCCCATCCGTATCTTTCGTTTTAAATAATTCTTCATAATAACTTCTTACTTCTTCCAAAATTCCCTTTGTTTCCTTAATTAACTCGCCATTTTTATTTTTCAACTCTTTTATCATTTCCGATTTTGCTTTTCTCCTTTCTAGGTTAAAGAAGAACCTGGTGCATTTTTCTCCTTCTACTGTATATCTTGCTCTACTTCTTAACATTGCTCCATTACATTTACTTTCTTCAAATTTCTTCAAATTCTCCTCCATTACTATAACATTTTGTACATTTACCT
This sequence comes from Scardinius erythrophthalmus, assembly GCF_964197995.2. Taxonomy (NCBI): domain Eukaryota; kingdom Metazoa; phylum Chordata; class Actinopteri; order Cypriniformes; family Leuciscidae; genus Scardinius; species Scardinius erythrophthalmus. The sequence goes on from NW_028296106.1 coordinate 17,070, forward strand.
CTTTCTTATTTAATTCTTCCTTTAGTTTATCTCTTATCTCTTTTTCTTTAATCCTTTTCACTTTCTGAATCAACTTACTATACTTTATTGAGTATTTTTTAATTTCATATTTTACGTTCTCCCACCACAATCTCTTGTCTTCCCAATACATTCCATTTTCTTTTTCTTCTTCTATTATCTTTTCAATCCCTTGTTTGTAACTTTCGTTTTTTAAAAGCTCTGTGTTTAAAATCCAAACCCCAGGTCCCTTAATTTCATCATTAAAATTGATCCTCATTAAAACCATTTTATGATCACTCAAAGAAGTTTCTTTATAATATAAATCCTCTATAAAATAGTCTAGGTTTCTTGTACATAAAACGTGGTCTATTCTTGTTTGACATAAAAAATTCCCGACTAGCTGTTTTCTAGAAAATTCTCTTTTCTTTTCATTCCTCTCTCTCCATACATCTATTATATTTTTCCCCTCCATCAACCCTTTTAATTCTTTTCTCCCTGTGTCTGACTTAAAAACCATTCCGTCCCCCATATCTCGTTTACTAAAAACTGTATTAAAATCACCCGCCAATATTATTTTCTCCCATCCTTCAATTAAGTCACTTAAAACATTAAAATACCTTTTCTTTTCTTGTTCTTCATTAGGAGCGTGCACATTCACTAAAATAAATTTGTCTTCTTCCATCTCAATTTCTACCGCCATGCATTTTCCTTTTCTATCATTATACATTTGTTTTGTCTTGATGCCTATTTCTTTTCTTATTAAAACCGCAACTCCTCCTCCCAATTTTCCCTGTCCATTATTAAAAAGTAATTCCCCTTCCCATCTTTTTTTAAAATCCTCCATAACATTCTCTTTCCAGTTTGTCTCTTGCAATAAAATCACATCTTCGTTTTTGCACAGTTCCTTCAACTTTTCAAATTTAAAACCATTCATTAATCCTCTAGCATTAAAAGTCACAATTTTCAGCACCATAAAATAAAAGATAAAAAACCTTAAAATCCTCATTTTATCAGTCCATGCCCTCCCCTTCCTTTACAATTTCTCCACAGTCCTGTTTCTCCTCATATTTTGTTTTAAAAACTCTTTTTTTTGCTTTGTCCAAATTTGGTATTACCTTGTTTGTTCTTCTTCTTTTATTTGTCATTCCTGTAGTACCGCCGTCGCCAATGTTTTCCCTGCCTTTGTCTGTTCTCTCTTCTTCGCTGACTTGTTCTTGCTCCTCTGCCTTTTCCAGTTCAGTTTGTAAAGTCTCATTTACTTCAACCAGTGTCCCTGTTTCCTCTCTGTCTTTCGTTATTCCGTTCATTTCGATTATGTCTTCAACGTCGGTGCTTACAATATCCTCTCTTTGTGTTCCTTCCATGTCCTCGTGCTGCTCCTCTTCGCTGTCTGCCTCACGCATCTGCCCGCTCACCTGCTCTTCCTCCTGTTGTTGGTCTCCGAACCAGCACTCGCACCTGTCCAGCACGAGCTTGCAGTCTGGGCACCTCACCACTTTACAATCCCTTGCGAAGTGGCCCTTTTCCCCGCACTTAAAACATGTGAATTCCGGACAGTCCTTCATCACGTGTTCAGGGCTCATACACAACCTACAGGTTCTCACCTGCTGGCTATGTATCACCCTAAAATACTGAGGACCCTCTTCCGTCTCAATTTTCGTGCTATAGGGCAGAGAAGCCACTTCTTTCGGGAACCGTACTCTCATGTATCTCGTTCCGTCCTCTATGTGGGTGCCTGTGTAGACTCTCCGCTTGATCTGGGAGATGGGAGTTACCCCCCATCCCTCCAGCTTTTGTAGAATCTCGTCGTCCTCCAGGTACGCGGGCAGATGCATGAAAGAGACCACAAATTCTTTATTATTCAACTTTTTAACTTCACACATCTTTCCTTTTATCATCAGTCCGTCAGCCAGTTTCTCAATATCTTTCTCTTTCTCAAAAGTAATTTCATATTCTTTCATAATTTTTGGTCTTACCGCTAGTATACTCGTCACTTCCATCTTATCCGTCAATGCCTTTATAATATCCTCCGCTCTCCCGTCCTGTACCTCCGTCAAATCAATCACAACCGTTGCTTCTTTTGTGTAGGTCCTTTTGCGTCTCTTTTCGGGGTAATCCTTTTCTCGTTGTCTTTTGTCCAGTCCATTTTCTGTTTGCCGCCATGTTTCTCGTGCCAAGTCCTTATCCGTCACCGTTAATCCGTCCATTTTACCAAAAAACAAAAACTGAAGCAATCCCTCCCAGCCAGCAAAGCTGTTGGGAGGACAAATAACAAAAATAATACTAACAAAATATAAACAAAACACTTATTTTAGTACAAAACAACGCAAACAAAAACAAAAGTTTGGGTGAACCTTTTCCACCCCACTATAGCCAACTCACTTCCTGTAGCTCGCTAGCTCCCTCTGGCGTTCTCAAAGTGGTATGGCCGTAAGCGAAATCTGCTGCCAAAAACGGGCTATTTAAAAGGTTAGAACATTAGTGAAGTAAAGTAAAAAGCTTACAGCACCTGGTATTCCCAGGCGGTCTCCCATCCAAGTACTAACCAGGCCCGACTCTGCTTAGCTTCCGAGATCAGACGAGATCGGGCGTTCTCAAAGTGGTATGGCCGTAAGCGAAATCTGCTGCCAAAAACGGGCCTTTTGAAGAAATTCAAAAAAAGTGAAATTCTTCACTTTCTGAAGAAACTCTGCTGCCAAGACTGGGCTTTTGGAAGAAACTCAGACAATATTTCAGGATTTTTGAACAAACTCTTAGACTCTTTTTTTTTTTTTTTTTTTTTTTAAAACCAAAAATGCTTACAGCACCTGGTATTCCCAGGCGGTCTCCCATCCAAGTACTAACCAGGCCCGACTCTGCTTAGCTTCCGAGATCAGACGAGATCGGGCGTTCTCAAAGTGGTATGGCCGTAAGCGAAATCTGCTGCCAAAA
>NW_028296105.1:7500-15000 GCF_964197995.2 Scardinius erythrophthalmus
TACTCCCCCCAGGCCCGGAGTATGGAGCTCCAACTCGGCTTACTTTCGGAGATGCGGGAGTAACTTTGACTCTCTTAAGGTAGAGATCTCAGTGATGAAGCCGAGTTGGGGCTCCAAACTCTGGGCACAAGGGGGTCCCCTGGGGGTCCCCCCACGCCCAGAGTATGGAGCCCCAACTCGGCTTACTTGTCGAGTTACGTCCGGTCAAAGTTGAAACTTCAAGCGGGTATATCTCTGGAACCGATCCGAGTTGGGGCTCCATACTCTGGTCGCTGGGGGGTCTCCTCGAGCACCCCCCACGCCCAGAGTATGGAGCCCCAACTCGGCTTACTTTTCGAGTTACGTCCGGTCAAAGTTGAAACTTCAAGCGGGTATATCTCTGGAACCGATCCGAGTTGGGGCTCCATACACCAGGGGTGGGGGGGGCCCTACGGTGCTCCCCCCACGCCCGGAGTATGGAGCCCCAACTCGGCTTACTCTCGGAGATACGCCCGGTCAAAGCTGGACAGGAAGTGACCGTATCTCGGCCGCCGAGCCGAGTTGGGGCTCCGTACACCAGGGGTGGGGGGGGCCCTACGGTGCTCCCCCCACGCCCGGAGTATGGAGCCCCAACTCGGCTTACTCTCGGAGATACGCCCGGTCAAAGCTGGACAGGAAGTGGCCGTATCTCGGGACCGGAAGGTCCCCGGAGCTCGGGACGGCGGGAGGAGTAGGGTGCCCTCGGGGCCCCCCAGCACCCGCCGTCTCGAGCCGCTGGGACCTTCGGTTCCCGAGATAGGCCCGGTTACGCGCAAGGGACTTTTGGACAAAACGGCCCGTATCTCGGGAAGGGGAGGTCCCAGCGCCTCGCCCTTTCGGGTGTCGGGGGGTCCCTCGGGCATCTCTCGGACCCCGCCTCCCCGAGCCCCTGGGGCCTTTCCTTCCGACGCGCGCGCCGTCCTGTCGGGCCCCGTTTCTCCGGGACCCGGGGGCCCCGGAGCTCGGGGTCGGGCTCCTTGGAAGGGGCCCGCCGAGACCCTACTCTGACCCGAGTTTGGCGTCGATAGGACCCACCTTCCCCGAGTCACGGCCGTTCAAAGTCCGGGCCCCTTCTCTGCTCCCGAGTCCAAAACCCGCAGTGGGTCGGGCCCCAGGGGCTCTGGTGGCACGCCGAGGAAGGTTCGTCGTTCTGGGGACACGGTCAGGGAGCGGGCGGGACTAACCGGGACTCTCTTAAGGTAGCGGCTGAGCGGAGAACTGAGCGAATGAGGGAAAACTTCGCGAACATCTCGAAAAGCGCCCTGCGAAAAAATCTCAAACCCGGGTCGATCGTAGGTCTCGAGGGGACCTATCCAACGGGCCCACCCCCGTCCCCGAGGGCCCCGGGGTCGGGGAGCTACGGCCGGTCAAAGGCGCAGCTTTTTCGGCTCGTATCTCGGGAGCCCCTCGCTCAATCTTCCCCAAACCACCAGCCGATCGTAGGGCTGCACGGGGCCTTTCGAATGAGCCCACCCACGAGCTGAAACTCGCCGTGGCCCCGGAGATATAACCGTTCAAAGTCGGGGGGCCCCCCGCGAGCGGCGATCCGGCAGGGGGCGTCCCCGGGGCCCGCCACTCTCCCCTTCGAGCAAGGGCCCCCCTGGGACCACCTCACCCGAATTTGAGCTCTCTGGGTCTTCGCGTCGCCGAGATACGGGCGTTTTTCCTCCCATTGGCCGTGATGTCATCGGCCCCGCCTTTTTGGAGCGCGCCCGGTGGTTTTCGGCTCATATCTCCGCGAAAACTCCACCAAAACGGACCAAACCGGTACCGTTCTTTTCGTCTCGACCAGACGCTTCCGAAGAGCCCGGTGCCCGCCGGATCCGTTGAGTTTTCGCCGAGATATTTGCGTTTTTCGCCTTCGCGGCGCTGTATCTCGGGCCCCCGGGGGCCCCCGAGGCCGTGGCCGGGCTCTTTGGAAAGGTCTCGTCCCGTTCTACAAACGATAAAAAATTGGCGTCGATAGGACCCACCTCGGCCGAGTTACGGCCGTTTGAATCCGTTTGCAGTGGGTTACCGTCCATCAAAACTGCGTGCGCTCTAAGGTGGGCAACCAGGCCCGACCAGAGCGCTCCATACCCGGCTTGGAGCGCCTAGCCCCGCGGTCCTGGTGGGCCTGCTGGTGCAAAGGGTGTCCTGCAAGGGAGCATTTGGGGTCTGGGAGAAACGGGGTGACCGCTTCTCCCGGGGAGTCCGGCGGCCGGCTCTGGGGGGTCCTGGAGCCGATCCTCGCTCCCCAAAACCTAAGTCCCAAATGTTGCAGTGCACTCTGAGCTCCAGGCACCCGGGAGCTCTTCGGCCAACCCAGGGAGGGTGTTTTGACCCCGGTCAGACGCAGCTCAGCCCCGCCACCCCTGGGGCTCTAGCTGGAGCCGAGACGGTCCTAAAACGGACCTTCGGGCCTGTATGGGAGAGGAGAGTGGTGGTGGTGGGACACCCCCCCCCCGGTCCCAATCTGAGTGACTCTGTCTGGGGACGGAAAACAGAGCGAGCTGGGCGCCCGGAGCTCTGGAAGTCCTGGAGGGAGAGGGCCTCCAGGACCAGTCCAAGCCCAGCCGGGGGCCCACTCTGGCTGGGGACGGGAAACAGAGCGAGCTGGGCGCCCGGAGCTCTGGAAGTCCTGGAGGGAGAGGGCCTCCAGGACCAGTCCAAGCCCAGCCGGGGGCCCACTGTGGCTGGGGACGGAAAACAGAGCGAGCTGGGCGCCCGGAGCTCTGGAAGTCCTGGAGGGAGAGGGCCTCCAGGACCAGTCCAAGCCCAGCCGGGGGGCCCACTCTGGCTGGGGAGGGCGGCCGCGGAAGGCCCTAGGATGGATCACTGGGAATCTTGAGCACCAGGACACCTTTCAAGGCAGTGACCCTAGCCCAGGGAGGGTGCACTCTGGCTGGGGAGAGTGAGTTCAATCTCCACCGTTGTGGTGGAGCTGTGGATATTTTGGGGAAAAAATATGACAAAGTCCATAAACGTGAGGTGGGTTCAGGGCCCCATGCCCTCAGACCTCCCTGGCCAGCCCAGGGAGGGTGCCTCCGTCCCGGGCACAGACAGGTCGGTGGGCCTACAGCCTGGAGCTCCGCCTGGAGCTAAGTCGGTCCTAAAACGGACCTTCGGGCCTGTACGGAGGAGGGGAGTGCGGTGAAGGTGAACCCCCCCTCATCAGACCGTGGTGAGCCCCGCTCAGAGTCCGCTCTGGGTGGGTATAAACTCCAGCTTACGCCACGCGCGCTGGAAGTCCTGGAGGGAGAGGGCCTGCAGGACCGTTCCAAGCCCAGACAGGGGCCACTCTGGCTGGGGATGATATCCAGATCGAGCCGAGCGCGGTGGAGCTCTGGAAGTCCTGGAGGGAGAGGGCCTCCAGGACCATTCCAAGCCCTGCCAGGGAGGGTGCGCTCTGGCTGTGGAGTGAGTTCAAACTCCGCCGTGGTGGAGCTCTGAAAAGCATGAAACCTCCAGGGGAAAAAAAGATGGGGGGGTTGATTCCCTGAAAAGTGCATCCCAGGCATGGCGCACCTCTCCTGGGCACGAATAAAGCCCAAAGCCCATGGAGAAAGTGTCTCTGGTGCCGAAATGACAAAGTCCAAAAACCTGCAGTGGGTTCAAACCTCCAGGGCCTTCAAGTCAGTGACCCAAGCCAGGGAGGGTGCGCTCTGGCTGGGGGAGTGAGTTCAGCCTCCGCCGTGGTGGAGCTCTGAAAAGCGTGAAACCTCCAGGAAAAAAAAAAAAAGAGATGGGGGGGGGGGGGGGTTGATTCCCTGAAAAGTGCATCCCAGGCATGGCGCACCTCTCCTGGGCACGAATAAAGCCCAAAGCCCACGGGGGAAGTGACTCTGGTGCCGAAATGACAAAGTCCAAAAACTTGCAGTGGGTTCAAACCTCCATGCTCTCAGACCTCCCTGGCCGGCCCAGGGAGGGCGGCCCGTCCTGGGCCAGAGTCAGATTTTACCGTCACCCCTGGAGCTCAGTCTGGAGCGAAGACGGTCCTAATACGGACCTTCGGGCATGTATGGAGGAGGGTGGAGCAGCCTTCCTGGGCACGAATAAAGCCCATGGAGAAAGTGACTCTGGTGCCGAAATGACAAAGTCCAAAAACTTGCAGTGGGTTCAAACCTCCATGCTCTCAGACCTCCCTGGCCGGCCCAGGGAGGGCAGCCCGTCCTGGGCCAGAGTCAGATTTGACCGCCACCCCTGGAGCTCCGTCTGGAGCGAAGACGGTCCTAAAACGGACCTTCGGGCATGTATGGAGGAGGGTGGAGCAGCCTTCCTGGGCACGAATAAAGCCCAAAGCCCATGGAGAAAGTGACTCTGGTGCCGAAATGACAAAGTCCAAAAACTTGCAGTGGGTTCAAACCTCCAGGGCCTTCAAGGCAGTGACCCAAGCCAGGGAGGGTGCGCTCTGGCTGGGGAGTGAGTTCAGCCTCCGCCGTGGTGGAGCGCTGAAAAGCATGAAACTTCCAGGAAAAAAAAGATGGGGGGGTTGATTCCCTGAAAAGTGCATCCCAGGCATGGCGCACCTCTCCTGGGCACGAATAAAGCCCAAAGCCCATGGAGAAAGTGACTCTGGTGCCGAAATGACAAAGTCCAAAAACTTGCAGTGGGTTCAAACCTCCATGCTCTCAGACCTCCCTGGCCGGCCCAGGGAGGGCGGCCCGTCCTGGGCCAGAGTCAGATTTTACCGTCACCCCTGGAGCTCAGTCTGGAGCGAAGACGGTCCTAAAACGGACCTTCGGGCATGTATGGAGGAGGGTGGAGCAGCCTTCCTGGGCACGAATAAAGCCCATGGAGAAAGTGACTCTGGTGCCGAAATGACAAAGTCCAAAAACTTGCAGTGGGTTCAAACCTCCATGCTCTCAGACCTCCCTGGCCGGCCCAGGGAGGGCAGCCCGTCCTGGGCCAGAGTCAGATTTGACCGCCACCCCTGGAGCTCCGTCTGGAGCGAAGACGGTCCTAAAACGGACCTTCGGGCATGTATGGAGGAGGGTGGAGCAGCCTTCCTGGGCACGAATAAAGCCCAAAGCCCATGGAGAAAGTGACTCTGGTGCCGAAATGACAAAGTCCAAAAACTTGCAGTGGGTTCAAACCTCCAGGGCCTTCAAGGCAGTGACCCAAGCCAGGGAGGGTGCGCTCTGGCTGGGGAGTGAGTTCAGCCTCCGCCGTGGTGGAGCGCTGAAAAGCATGAAACCTCCAGGAAAAAAAAGATGGGGGGGTTGATTCCCTGAAAAGTGCATCCCAGGCATGGCGCACCTCTCCTGGGCACGAATAAAGCCCAAAGCCCACGGGGAAAGTGACTCTGGTGCCGAAATGACAAAGTCCAAAAATGTTGCGGTGGACACAAAGCTCCGTGCTCTCAGACCTCCCTGGCCGGCCCAGGGAGGGTGGCCCGTCCTGGGTCAGAGTCAGATTTCCCCGCCACCCCCGGAGCTCCGTCTGGAGCAAAGACGGTCATGAAACAGACCTTCGGGCCTATATGGAGGAGGGGAGTGCGGCCCTCATCAGACCGTCGTGAGTCCCACTCAGAGTTGCCCTGGTCGGGTATAAAGTCCAGATTACAGATCTCTGGAAGTCCTGTAGTTGGAGAGGGCCTCCAGGAGAGAGTCGGCCGGCCAGCCCAGGCAGGGGGCTCTCTGGCTGGGGAAGAGAAGAGACTTTGGTCTCTGGCAGTACGAAACCTCCAGGAAATGACAGGCCGGTTTTCCGAAAAGCTCTTCCCAGGCAGGGTGCAGCCTCCCTGGGAAACGAATCGTGCTCAAACGACCCCCCCCCCCCCATTGAGTCAAAATGTGAAGAAACGACCAAGTCCGTAAACGTGAGGCGGGTTCAGAGCTCCGTGCTCTCAGACCTCCCTGGCCAGCCCGTGGAGGGTGCCTCGGTCCCGGTCACAGACAGTTCGGCGCGCGCCTACCGGAGCTCCGCCTGGGGCTGAGTCGGTCCTAAAACGGACCTTCGGGCCTTTGTGGAGGAGGGAAAGAGCAGGTTGGAGGCACACACCCGACCGCCCTCATCAGACCGTCGTGAGTCCCACTCAGAGTTGCCCTGGTCGGGTATAAAGTCCAGATTACAGATCTCTGGAAGTCCTGTAGTTGGAGAGGGCCTCCAGGAGAGAGTCGGCCGGCCAGCCCAGGCAGGGGGCTCTCTGGCTGGGGAAGAGAAGAGACTTTGGTCTCTGGCAGTACGAAACCTCCAGGAAATGACAGGCCGGTTTTCCGAAAAGCCCTTCCCAGGCAGGGTGCAGCCTCCCTGGGAAACGAATCGTGCTCAAACGACCCCCCCATTGAGTCAAAATGTGAAGAAACGACCAAGTCCGTAAACGTGAGGCGGGTTCAGAGCTCCGTGCTCTCAGACCTCCCTGGCCAGCCCGGGGAGGGTGCCTCGGTCCCGGTCACAGACAGTTCGGCGCGCGCCTACCGGAGCCCCGCCTGGGGCTGAGTCGGTCCTAAAACGGACCTTCGGGGTCTCGAGGAGGAGGGGGACAACGGACACTGAACAGAGAGCCACGGTGGTCAGACCGGGTAGGGAAACGTCCTGACTCAGCCCAGAGAAGTTGCACTTGGTTGCGGGCGAGAGACTTACAGTAAACGCGGGTCTGGTTTGGACACCCAGACCCCCCCCCCCCCCCCCTCGGTGCCAGGGGCGTGCATACCGGTTCAACGTGTGCTGTCCCGGGCGATCTAGGGGTGAAAGACACCGGTGACAAGGTAACGGAAAACGGGCGCCTCCGGGTTGCCCGGGGCCCGGAGGAGCGCACCCTCTCCTTCGGGCCGTCACGTCACGGGGGGTGCCTGGTCGATTGGAGCTTCGGACGCGCCAGGGGACGGCCCCTGCCCGGTCGAGAGACCGCTATGGGCAGCTTGCTCCTCCCCGATTTGCGCGTCGACTCTAGACGCGGCCTCCCCCCGGGGAAAGCAGGCCGCCTCGAACCTCGGGAGACTCAGCTGGCCCGTCTGGAAAAACGGATGTCCGCAGCAGGGGCGGCCACGCGGGTGCGTCGGGAGGCTTGGACGGTTGGTGGGGTTTCCTTGGGGGCCCCCACCCCGCCAGCACGTCTTGGAGCCCAACTTCGCCCTGCGCCTCCCTCGCTTTGAAAGCACCCTTCCCGGTTACGGCCTCGATCCAGAGGCCCCCTCCTTCCACCCAGACGGGAGGGTTCCTCACGCGCGCCCTATGAGCGGCCGTGCCGCCTCGAGCCCCAGGCCCGAGCGGAGCGAGACCCGCGTGTAGGAAGCCAGCGCGTGGCGGTTCGCTCGCTCGCTCGCTCGCTCGTCCGGGTGCTCCCCTCGGTCGATCCCCGAGGTAAATCAACCATATGCTTGTCGAACGGTCGGTCTTGGGTAAATGGCGAAACGAATCCAGGGGCTTGAGACACCCCTGGAGAAAGGGCGGTGGAGCAAAGATACGGACAGAGTCCCACACGCTGCGGTTCAACCAGATTCCCACGAACACTCGACTCCTCTGGCTGGTGACCAGGGAGGGCGCCTCGGTGTCGGGCAC
>NW_028296105.1:25000-33218 GCF_964197995.2 Scardinius erythrophthalmus
ACCTCCGGTCAAAGTTGAAACTTCAAGCGGGTATATATCTGGGACCATGCCGAGTTGGGGCTCCATACACCAGGGGTGGGGGGGCCCTATGGTACTCCCCCCAGGCCCGGAGTATGGAGCTCCAACTCGGCTTACTTTCGGAGATGCGGGAGTAACTTTGACTCTCTTAAGGTAGAGATCTCAGTGATGAAGCCGAGTTGGGGCTCCAAACTCTGGGCACAAGGGGGTCCCCTGGGGGTCCCCCCACGCCCAGAGTATGGAGCCCCAACTCGGCTTACTTGTCGAGTTACGTCCGGTCAAAGTTGAAACTTCAAGCGGGTATATCTCTGGAACCGATCCGAGTTGGGGCTCCATACTCTGGTCGCTGGGGGGTCTCCTCGAGCACCCCCCACGCCCAGAGTATGGAGCCCCAACTCGGCTTACTTTTCGAGTTACGTCCGGTCAAAGTTGAAACTTCAAGCGGGTATATCTCTGGAACCGATCCGAGTTGGGGCTCCATACACCAGGGGTGGGGGGGGCCCTACGGTGCTCCCCCCACGCCCGGAGTATGGAGCCCCAACTCGGCTTACTCTCGGAGATACGCCCGGTCAAAGCTGGACAGGAAGTGACCGTATCTCGGCCGCCGAGCCGAGTTGGGGCTCCGTACACCAGGGGTGGGGGGGGCCCTACGGTGCTCCCCCCACGCCCGGAGTATGGAGCCCCAACTCGGCTTACTCTCGGAGATACGCCCGGTCAAAGCTGGACAGGAAGTGGCCGTATCTCGGGACCGGAAGGTCCCCGGAGCTCGGGACGGCGGGAGGAGTAGGGTGCCCTCGGGGCCCCCCAGCACCCGCCGTCTCGAGCCGCTGGGACCTTCGGTTCCCGAGATAGGCCCGGTTACGCGCAAGGGACTTTTGGACAAAACGGCCCGTATCTCGGGAAGGGGAGGTCCCAGCGCCTCGCCCTTTCGGGTGTCGGGGGGTCCCTCGGGCATCTCTCGGACCCCGCCTCCCCGAGCCCCTGGGGCCTTTCCTTCCGACGCGCGCGCCGTCCTGTCGGGCCCCGTTTCTCCGGGACCCGGGGGCCCCGGAGCTCGGGGTCGGGCTCCTTGGAAGGGGCCCGCCGAGACCCTACTCTGACCCGAGTTTGGCGTCGATAGGACCCACCTTCCCCGAGTCACGGCCGTTCAAAGTCCGGGCCCCTTCTCTGCTCCCGAGTCCAAAACCCGCAGTGGGTCGGGCCCCAGGGGCTCTGGTGGCACGCCGAGGAAGGTTCGTCGTTCTGGGGACACGGTCAGGGAGCGGGCGGGACTAACCGGGACTCTCTTAAGGTAGCGGCTGAGCGGAGAACTGAGCGAATGAGGGAAAACTTCGCGAACATCTCGAAAAGCGCCCTGCGAAAAAATCTCAAACCCGGGTCGATCGTAGGTCTCGAGGGGACCTATCCAACGGGCCCACCCCCGTCCCCGAGGGCCCCGGGGTCGGGGAGCTACGGCCGGTCAAAGGCGCAGCTTTTTCGGCTCGTATCTCGGGAGCCCCTCGCTCAATCTTCCCCAAACCACCAGCCGATCGTAGGGCTGCACGGGGCCTTTCGAATGAGCCCACCCACGAGCTGAAACTCGCCGTGGCCCCGGAGATATAACCGTTCAAAGTCGGGGGGCCCCCCGCGAGCGGCGATCCGGCAGGGGGCGTCCCCGGGGCCCGCCACTCTCCCCTTCGAGCAAGGGCCCCCCTGGGACCACCTCACCCGAATTTGAGCTCTCTGGGTCTTCGCGTCGCCGAGATACGGGCGTTTTTCCTCCCATTGGCCGTGATGTCATCGGCCCCGCCTTTTTGGAGCGCGCCCGGTGGTTTTCGGCTCATATCTCCGCGAAAACTCCACCAAAACGGACCAAACCGGTACCGTTCTTTTCGTCTCGACCAGACGCTTCCGAAGAGCCCGGTGCCCGCCGGATCCGTTGAGTTTTCGCCGAGATATTTGCGTTTTTCGCCTTCGCGGCGCTGTATCTCGGGCCCCCGGGGGCCCCCGAGGCCGTGGCCGGGCTCTTTGGAAAGGTCTCGTCCCGTTCTACAAACGATAAAAAATTGGCGTCGATAGGACCCACCTCGGCCGAGTTACGGCCGTTTGAATCCGTTTGCAGTGGGTTACCGTCCATCAAAACTGCGTGCGCTCTAAGGTGGGCAACCAGGCCCGACCAGAGCGCTCCATACCCGGCTTGGAGCGCCTAGCCCCGCGGTCCTGGTGGGCCTGCTGGTGCAAAGGGTGTCCTGCAAGGGAGCATTTGGGGTCTGGGAGAAACGGGGTGACCGCTTCTCCCGGGGAGTCCGGCGGCCGGCTCTGGGGGGTCCTGGAGCCGATCCTCGCTCCCCAAAACCTAAGTCCCAAATGTTGCAGTGCACTCTGAGCTCCAGGCACCCGGGAGCTCTTCGGCCAACCCAGGGAGGGTGTTTTGACCCCGGTCAGACGCAGCTCAGCCCCGCCACCCCTGGGGCTCTAGCTGGAGCCGAGACGGTCCTAAAACGGACCTTCGGGCCTGTATGGGAGAGGAGAGTGGTGGTGGTGGGACACCCCCCCCCCGGTCCCAATCTGAGTGACTCTGTCTGGGGACGGAAAACAGAGCGAGCTGGGCGCCCGGAGCTCTGGAAGTCCTGGAGGGAGAGGGCCTCCAGGACCAGTCCAAGCCCAGCCGGGGGCCCACTCTGGCTGGGGACGGGAAACAGAGCGAGCTGGGCGCCCGGAGCTCTGGAAGTCCTGGAGGGAGAGGGCCTCCAGGACCAGTCCAAGCCCAGCCGGGGGCCCACTGTGGCTGGGGACGGAAAACAGAGCGAGCTGGGCGCCCGGAGCTCTGGAAGTCCTGGAGGGAGAGGGCCTCCAGGACCAGTCCAAGCCCAGCCGGGGGGCCCACTCTGGCTGGGGAGGGCGGCCGCGGAAGGCCCTAGGATGGATCACTGGGAATCTTGAGCACCAGGACACCTTTCAAGGCAGTGACCCTAGCCCAGGGAGGGTGCACTCTGGCTGGGGAGAGTGAGTTCAATCTCCACCGTTGTGGTGGAGCTGTGGATATTTTGGGGAAAAAATATGACAAAGTCCATAAACGTGAGGTGGGTTCAGGGCCCCATGCCCTCAGACCTCCCTGGCCAGCCCAGGGAGGGTGCCTCCGTCCCGGGCACAGACAGGTCGGTGGGCCTACAGCCTGGAGCTCCGCCTGGAGCTAAGTCGGTCCTAAAACGGACCTTCGGGCCTGTACGGAGGAGGGGAGTGCGGTGAAGGTGAACCCCCCCTCATCAGACCGTGGTGAGCCCCGCTCAGAGTCCGCTCTGGGTGGGTATAAACTCCAGCTTACGCCACGCGCGCTGGAAGTCCTGGAGGGAGAGGGCCTGCAGGACCGTTCCAAGCCCAGACAGGGGCCACTCTGGCTGGGGATGATATCCAGATCGAGCCGAGCGCGGTGGAGCTCTGGAAGTCCTGGAGGGAGAGGGCCTCCAGGACCATTCCAAGCCCTGCCAGGGAGGGTGCGCTCTGGCTGTGGAGTGAGTTCAAACTCCGCCGTGGTGGAGCTCTGAAAAGCATGAAACCTCCAGGGGAAAAAAAGATGGGGGGGTTGATTCCCTGAAAAGTGCATCCCAGGCATGGCGCACCTCTCCTGGGCACGAATAAAGCCCAAAGCCCATGGAGAAAGTGTCTCTGGTGCCGAAATGACAAAGTCCAAAAACCTGCAGTGGGTTCAAACCTCCAGGGCCTTCAAGTCAGTGACCCAAGCCAGGGAGGGTGCGCTCTGGCTGGGGGAGTGAGTTCAGCCTCCGCCGTGGTGGAGCTCTGAAAAGCGTGAAACCTCCAGGAAAAAAAAAAAAAGAGATGGGGGGGGGGGGGGGTTGATTCCCTGAAAAGTGCATCCCAGGCATGGCGCACCTCTCCTGGGCACGAATAAAGCCCAAAGCCCACGGGGGAAGTGACTCTGGTGCCGAAATGACAAAGTCCAAAAACTTGCAGTGGGTTCAAACCTCCATGCTCTCAGACCTCCCTGGCCGGCCCAGGGAGGGCGGCCCGTCCTGGGCCAGAGTCAGATTTTACCGTCACCCCTGGAGCTCAGTCTGGAGCGAAGACGGTCCTAATACGGACCTTCGGGCATGTATGGAGGAGGGTGGAGCAGCCTTCCTGGGCACGAATAAAGCCCATGGAGAAAGTGACTCTGGTGCCGAAATGACAAAGTCCAAAAACTTGCAGTGGGTTCAAACCTCCATGCTCTCAGACCTCCCTGGCCGGCCCAGGGAGGGCAGCCCGTCCTGGGCCAGAGTCAGATTTGACCGCCACCCCTGGAGCTCCGTCTGGAGCGAAGACGGTCCTAAAACGGACCTTCGGGCATGTATGGAGGAGGGTGGAGCAGCCTTCCTGGGCACGAATAAAGCCCAAAGCCCATGGAGAAAGTGACTCTGGTGCCGAAATGACAAAGTCCAAAAACTTGCAGTGGGTTCAAACCTCCAGGGCCTTCAAGGCAGTGACCCAAGCCAGGGAGGGTGCGCTCTGGCTGGGGAGTGAGTTCAGCCTCCGCCGTGGTGGAGCGCTGAAAAGCATGAAACTTCCAGGAAAAAAAAGATGGGGGGGTTGATTCCCTGAAAAGTGCATCCCAGGCATGGCGCACCTCTCCTGGGCACGAATAAAGCCCAAAGCCCATGGAGAAAGTGACTCTGGTGCCGAAATGACAAAGTCCAAAAACTTGCAGTGGGTTCAAACCTCCATGCTCTCAGACCTCCCTGGCCGGCCCAGGGAGGGCGGCCCGTCCTGGGCCAGAGTCAGATTTTACCGTCACCCCTGGAGCTCAGTCTGGAGCGAAGACGGTCCTAAAACGGACCTTCGGGCATGTATGGAGGAGGGTGGAGCAGCCTTCCTGGGCACGAATAAAGCCCATGGAGAAAGTGACTCTGGTGCCGAAATGACAAAGTCCAAAAACTTGCAGTGGGTTCAAACCTCCATGCTCTCAGACCTCCCTGGCCGGCCCAGGGAGGGCAGCCCGTCCTGGGCCAGAGTCAGATTTGACCGCCACCCCTGGAGCTCCGTCTGGAGCGAAGACGGTCCTAAAACGGACCTTCGGGCATGTATGGAGGAGGGTGGAGCAGCCTTCCTGGGCACGAATAAAGCCCAAAGCCCATGGAGAAAGTGACTCTGGTGCCGAAATGACAAAGTCCAAAAACTTGCAGTGGGTTCAAACCTCCAGGGCCTTCAAGGCAGTGACCCAAGCCAGGGAGGGTGCGCTCTGGCTGGGGAGTGAGTTCAGCCTCCGCCGTGGTGGAGCGCTGAAAAGCATGAAACCTCCAGGAAAAAAAAGATGGGGGGGTTGATTCCCTGAAAAGTGCATCCCAGGCATGGCGCACCTCTCCTGGGCACGAATAAAGCCCAAAGCCCACGGGGAAAGTGACTCTGGTGCCGAAATGACAAAGTCCAAAAATGTTGCGGTGGACACAAAGCTCCGTGCTCTCAGACCTCCCTGGCCGGCCCAGGGAGGGTGGCCCGTCCTGGGTCAGAGTCAGATTTCCCCGCCACCCCCGGAGCTCCGTCTGGAGCAAAGACGGTCATGAAACAGACCTTCGGGCCTATATGGAGGAGGGGAGTGCGGCCCTCATCAGACCGTCGTGAGTCCCACTCAGAGTTGCCCTGGTCGGGTATAAAGTCCAGATTACAGATCTCTGGAAGTCCTGTAGTTGGAGAGGGCCTCCAGGAGAGAGTCGGCCGGCCAGCCCAGGCAGGGGGCTCTCTGGCTGGGGAAGAGAAGAGACTTTGGTCTCTGGCAGTACGAAACCTCCAGGAAATGACAGGCCGGTTTTCCGAAAAGCTCTTCCCAGGCAGGGTGCAGCCTCCCTGGGAAACGAATCGTGCTCAAACGACCCCCCCCCCCCCCATTGAGTCAAAATGTGAAGAAACGACCAAGTCCGTAAACGTGAGGCGGGTTCAGAGCTCCGTGCTCTCAGACCTCCCTGGCCAGCCCGTGGAGGGTGCCTCGGTCCCGGTCACAGACAGTTCGGCGCGCGCCTACCGGAGCTCCGCCTGGGGCTGAGTCGGTCCTAAAACGGACCTTCGGGCCTTTGTGGAGGAGGGAAAGAGCAGGTTGGAGGCACACACCCGACCGCCCTCATCAGACCGTCGTGAGTCCCACTCAGAGTTGCCCTGGTCGGGTATAAAGTCCAGATTACAGATCTCTGGAAGTCCTGTAGTTGGAGAGGGCCTCCAGGAGAGAGTCGGCCGGCCAGCCCAGGCAGGGGGCTCTCTGGCTGGGGAAGAGAAGAGACTTTGGTCTCTGGCAGTACGAAACCTCCAGGAAATGACAGGCCGGTTTTCCGAAAAGCCCTTCCCAGGCAGGGTGCAGCCTCCCTGGGAAACGAATCGTGCTCAAACGACCCCCCCATTGAGTCAAAATGTGAAGAAACGACCAAGTCCGTAAACGTGAGGCGGGTTCAGAGCTCCGTGCTCTCAGACCTCCCTGGCCAGCCCGGGGAGGGTGCCTCGGTCCCGGTCACAGACAGTTCGGCGCGCGCCTACCGGAGCCCCGCCTGGGGCTGAGTCGGTCCTAAAACGGACCTTCGGGGTCTCGAGGAGGAGGGGGACAACGGACACTGAACAGAGAGCCACGGTGGTCAGACCGGGTAGGGAAACGTCCTGACTCAGCCCAGAGAAGTTGCACTTGGTTGCGGGCGAGAGACTTACAGTAAACGCGGGTCTGGTTTGGACACCCAGACCCCCCCCCCCCCCCCCCTCGGTGCCAGGGGCGTGCATACCGGTTCAACGTGTGCTGTCCCGGGCGATCTAGGGGTGAAAGACACCGGTGACAAGGTAACGGAAAACGGGCGCCTCCGGGTTGCCCGGGGCCCGGAGGAGCGCACCCTCTCCTTCGGGCCGTCACGTCACGGGGGGTGCCTGGTCGATTGGAGCTTCGGACGCGCCAGGGGACGGCCCCTGCCCGGTCGAGAGACCGCTATGGGCAGCTTGCTCCTCCCCGATTTGCGCGTCGACTCTAGACGCGGCCTCCCCCCGGGGAAAGCAGGCCGCCTCGAACCTCGGGAGACTCAGCTGGCCCGTCTGGAAAAACGGATGTCCGCAGCAGGGGCGGCCACGCGGGTGCGTCGGGAGGCTTGGACGGTTGGTGGGGTTTCCTTGGGGGCCCCCACCCCGCCAGCACGTCTTGGAGCCCAACTTCGCCCTGCGCCTCCCTCGCTTTGAAAGCACCCTTCCCGGTTACGGCCTCGATCCAGAGGCCCCCTCCTTCCACCCAGACGGGAGGGTTCCTCACGCGCGCCCTATGAGCGGCCGTGCCGCCTCGAGCCCCAGGCCCGAGCGGAGCGAGACCCGCGTGTAGGAAGCCAGCGCGTGGCGGTTCGCTCGCTCGCTCGCTCGCTCGTCCGGGTGCTCCCCTCGGTCGATCCCCGAGGTAAATCAACCATATGCTTGTCGAACGGTCGGTCTTGGGTAAATGGCGAAACGAATCCAGGGGCTTGAGACACCCCTGGAGAAAGGGCGGTGGAGCAAAGATACGGACAGAGTCCCACACGCTGCGGTTCAACCAGATTCCCACGAACACTCGACTCCTCTGGCTGGTGACCAGGGAGGGCGCCTCGGTGTCGGGCACGAGCGAATCCGTCCGCCGTGACGGAGCTCCCGTCGGAGCAAAGACGGTCCTGAAACGGACCTTGGGGGTGTTGTCGAGGAGAAGAAGGGGACACACGCTCCGCTCGGACAAGGTGAGAGGGGAAAGAAAGAAAGAAAGAAAGAAAGAAAGAAAGAAAGAAAGAAACAAACAAACAAACAAACGGGTGCCTCCGGGTCCCCTCGGTTCGGTTCGCTACATCCTGGGGAGGATGCCTTGTCTGGGGCGGTGAGCGGCGCCGAAGGCGCCCTGGAGGAAAAAGTCCACCTCCGAAAAACGGACAGAGTCCGAAACGATGGGGTCCAGCCAGATTCCCACAAAAACGCGTCTCCCTGGCTGGCGACCAGGGAGGGCGCCTCGGTGTCGGGCACGATCGAATCCGTCCGCCGTGACGGAGCTCCCGTCGGAGCAAAGACGGTCCTAAAACGGACCTTGGGGGTTTTGTCGAGGAGGGGACAAACGCTCCGCTCGGACAAGGTGAGAGGAAGAAAAACGGGTGCCTCCGGGTTCCCTCGGTTCGGTTTCCTACATCCTGGCTTCCCTGGAGGAAAGTCCACCTCCGAAAAAAAAAAAAAAAAACGGACAGAGTCCAGAAATGTGCATTCC
>NW_028296104.1:0-10000 GCF_964197995.2 Scardinius erythrophthalmus
TACTTGTCGAGTTACGTCCGGTCAAAGTTGAAACTTCAAGCGGGTATATCTCTGGAACCGATCCGAGTTGGGGCTCCATACTCTGGTCGCTGGGGGGTCTCCTCGAGCACCCCCCACGCCCAGAGTATGGAGCCCCAACTCGGCTTACTTTTCGAGTTACGTCCGGTCAAAGTTGAAACTTCAAGCGGGTATATCTCTGGAACCGATCCGAGTTGGGGCTCCATACACCAGGGGTGGGGGGGGCCCTACGGTGCTCCCCCCACGCCCGGAGTATGGAGCCCCAACTCGGCTTACTCTCGGAGATACGCCCGGTCAAAGCTGGACAGGAAGTGACCGTATCTCGGCCGCCGAGCCGAGTTGGGGCTCCGTACACCAGGGGTGGGGGGGCCCTACGGTGCTCCCCCCACGCCCGGAGTATGGAGCCCCAACTCGGCTTACTCTCGGAGATACGCCCGGTCAAAGCTGGACAGGAAGTGGCCGTATCTCGGGACCGGAAGGTCCCCGGAGCTCGGGACGGCGGGAGGAGTAGGGTGCCCTCGGGGCCCCCCAGCACCCGCCGTCTCGAGCCGCTGGGACCTTCGGTTCCCGAGATAGGCCCGGTTACGCGCAAGGGACTTTTGGACAAAACGGCCCGTATCTCGGGAAGGGGAGGTCCCAGCGCCTCGCCCTTTCGGGTGTCGGGGGTCCCTCGGGCATCTCTCGGACCCCGCCTCCCCGAGCCCCTGGGGCCTTTCCTTCCGACGCGCGCGCCGTCCTGTCGGGCCCCGTTTCTCCGGGACCCGGGGGCCCCGGAGCTCGGGGTCGGGCTCCTTGGAAGGGGCCCGCCGAGACCCTACTCTGACCCGAGTTTGGCGTCGATAGGACCCACCTTCCCCGAGTCACGGCCGTTCAAAGTCCGGGCCCCTTCTCTGCTCCCGAGTCCAAAACCCGCAGTGGGTCGGGCCCCAGGGGCTCTGGTGGCACGCCGAGGAAGGTTCGTCGTTCTGGGGACACGGTCAGGGAGCGGGCGGGACTAACCGGGACTCTCTTAAGGTAGCGGCTGAGCGGAGAACTGAGCGAATGAGGGAAAACTTCGCGAACATCTCGAAAAGCGCCCTGCGAAAAAATCTCAAACCCGGGTCGATCGTAGGTCTCGAGGGGACCTATCCAACGGGCCCACCCCCGTCCCCGAGGGCCCCGGGGTCGGGGAGCTACGGCCGGTCAAAGGCGCAGCTTTTTCGGCTCGTATCTCGGGAGCCCCTCGCTCAATCTTCCCCAAACCACCAGCCGATCGTAGGGCTGCACGGGGCCTTTCGAATGAGCCCACCCACGAGCTGAAACTCGCCGTGGCCCCGGAGATATAACCGTTCAAAGTCGGGGGGCCCCCCGCGAGCGGCGATCCGGCAGGGGGCGTCCCCGGGGCCCGCCACTCTCCCCTTCGAGCAAGGGCCCCCCTGGGACCACCTCACCCGAATTTGAGCTCTCTGGGTCTTCGCGTCGCCGAGATACGGGCGTTTTTCCTCCCATTGGCCGTGATGTCATCGGCCCCGCCTTTTTGGAGCGCGCCCGGTGGTTTTCGGCTCATATCTCCGCGAAAACTCCACCAAAACGGACCAAACCGGTACCGTTCTTTTCGTCTCGACCAGACGCTTCCGAAGAGCCCGGTGCCCGCCGGATCCGTTGAGTTTTCGCCGAGATATTTGCGTTTTTCGCCTTCGCGGCGCTGTATCTCGGGCCCCCGGGGGCCCCCGAGGCCGTGGCCGGGCTCTTTGGAAAGGTCTCGTCCGTTCTACAAACGATAAAAATTGGCGTCGATAGGACCCACCTCGGCCGAGTTACGGCCGTTTGAATCCGTTTGCAGTGGGTTACCGTCCATCAAAACTGCGTGCGCTCTAAGGTGGGCAACCAGGCCCGACCAGAGCGCTCCATACCCGGCTTGGAGCGCCTAGCCCCGCGGTCCTGGTGGGCCTGCTGGTGCAAAGGGTGTCCTGCAAGGGAGCATTTGGGGTCTGGGAGAAACGGGGTGACCGCTTCTCCCGGGGAGTCCGGCGGCCGGCTCTGGGGGGTCCTGGAGCCGATCCTCGCTCCCCAAAACCTAAGTCCCAAATGTTGCAGTGCACTCTGAGCTCCAGGCACCCGGGAGCTCTTCGGCCAACCCAGGGAGGGTGTTTTGACCCCGGTCAGACGCAGCTCAGCCCCGCCACCCCTGGGGCTCTAGCTGGAGCCGAGACGGTCCTAAAACGGACCTTCGGGCCTGTATGGGAGAGGAGAGTGGTGGTGGTGGGACACCCCCCCCCCCGGTCCCAATCTGAGTGACTCTGTCTGGGGACGGAAAACAGAGCGAGCTGGGCGCCCGGAGCTCTGGAAGTCCTGGAGGGAGAGGGCCTCCAGGACCAGTCCAAGCCCAGCCGGGGGCCCACTCTGGCTGGGGACGGGAAACAGAGCGAGCTGGGCGCCCGGAGCTCTGGAAGTCCTGGAGGGAGAGGGCCTCCAGGACCAGTCCAAGCCCAGCCGGGGGCCCACTGTGGCTGGGGACGGAAAACAGAGCGAGCTGGGCGCCCGGAGCTCTGGAAGTCCTGGAGGGAGAGGGCCTCCAGGACCAGTCCAAGCCCAGCCGGGGGGCCCACTCTGGCTGGGGAGGGCGGCCGCGGAAGGCCCTAGGATGGATCACTGGGAATCTTGAGCACCAGGACACCTTTCAAGGCAGTGACCCTAGCCCAGGGAGGGTGCACTCTGGCTGGGGAGAGTGAGTTCAATCTCCACCGTTGTGGTGGAGCTGTGGATATTTTGGGGAAAAAATATGACAAAGTCCATAAACGTGAGGTGGGTTCAGGGCCCCATGCCCTCAGACCTCCCTGGCCAGCCCAGGGAGGGTGCCTCCGTCCCGGGCACAGACAGGTCGGTGGGCCTACAGCCTGGAGCTCCGCCTGGAGCTAAGTCGGTCCTAAAACGGACCTTCGGGCCTGTACGGAGGAGGGGAGTGCGGTGAAGGTGAACCCCCCCTCATCAGACCGTGGTGAGCCCCGCTCAGAGTCCGCTCTGGGTGGGTATAAACTCCAGCTTACGCCACGCGCGCTGGAAGTCCTGGAGGGAGAGGGCCTGCAGGACCGTTCCAAGCCCAGACAGGGGCCACTCTGGCTGGGGATGATATCCAGATCGAGCCGAGCGCGGTGGAGCTCTGGAAGTCCTGGAGGGAGAGGGCCTCCAGGACCATTCCAAGCCCTGCCAGGGAGGGTGCGCTCTGGCTGTGGAGTGAGTTCAAACTCCGCCGTGGTGGAGCTCTGAAAAGCATGAAACCTCCAGGGGAAAAAAAGATGGGGGGGTTGATTCCCTGAAAAGTGCATCCCAGGCATGGCGCACCTCTCCTGGGCACGAATAAAGCCCAAAGCCCATGGAGAAAGTGTCTCTGGTGCCGAAATGACAAAGTCCAAAAACCTGCAGTGGGTTCAAACCTCCAGGGCCTTCAAGTCAGTGACCCAAGCCAGGGAGGGTGCGCTCTGGCTGGGGGAGTGAGTTCAGCCTCCGCCGTGGTGGAGCTCTGAAAAGCGTGAAACCTCCAGGAAAAAAAAAAAAAGAGATGGGGGGGGGGGGGGGTTGATTCCCTGAAAAGTGCATCCCAGGCATGGCGCACCTCTCCTGGGCACGAATAAAGCCCAAAGCCCACGGGGGAAGTGACTCTGGTGCCGAAATGACAAAGTCCAAAAACTTGCAGTGGGTTCAAACCTCCATGCTCTCAGACCTCCCTGGCCGGCCCAGGGAGGGCGGCCCGTCCTGGGCCAGAGTCAGATTTTACCGTCACCCCTGGAGCTCAGTCTGGAGCGAAGACGGTCCTAATACGGACCTTCGGGCATGTATGGAGGAGGGTGGAGCAGCCTTCCTGGGCACGAATAAAGCCCATGGAGAAAGTGACTCTGGTGCCGAAATGACAAAGTCCAAAAACTTGCAGTGGGTTCAAACCTCCATGCTCTCAGACCTCCCTGGCCGGCCCAGGGAGGGCAGCCCGTCCTGGGCCAGAGTCAGATTTGACCGCCACCCCTGGAGCTCCGTCTGGAGCGAAGACGGTCCTAAAACGGACCTTCGGGCATGTATGGAGGAGGGTGGAGCAGCCTTCCTGGGCACGAATAAAGCCCAAAGCCCATGGAGAAAGTGACTCTGGTGCCGAAATGACAAAGTCCAAAAACTTGCAGTGGGTTCAAACCTCCAGGGCCTTCAAGGCAGTGACCCAAGCCAGGGAGGGTGCGCTCTGGCTGGGGAGTGAGTTCAGCCTCCGCCGTGGTGGAGCGCTGAAAAGCATGAAACTTCCAGGAAAAAAAAGATGGGGGGGTTGATTCCCTGAAAAGTGCATCCCAGGCATGGCGCACCTCTCCTGGGCACGAATAAAGCCCAAAGCCCATGGAGAAAGTGACTCTGGTGCCGAAATGACAAAGTCCAAAAACTTGCAGTGGGTTCAAACCTCCATGCTCTCAGACCTCCCTGGCCGGCCCAGGGAGGGCGGCCCGTCCTGGGCCAGAGTCAGATTTTACCGTCACCCCTGGAGCTCAGTCTGGAGCGAAGACGGTCCTAAAACGGACCTTCGGGCATGTATGGAGGAGGGTGGAGCAGCCTTCCTGGGCACGAATAAAGCCCATGGAGAAAGTGACTCTGGTGCCGAAATGACAAAGTCCAAAAACTTGCAGTGGGTTCAAACCTCCATGCTCTCAGACCTCCCTGGCCGGCCCAGGGAGGGCAGCCCGTCCTGGGCCAGAGTCAGATTTGACCGCCACCCCTGGAGCTCCGTCTGGAGCGAAGACGGTCCTAAAACGGACCTTCGGGCATGTATGGAGGAGGGTGGAGCAGCCTTCCTGGGCACGAATAAAGCCCAAAGCCCATGGAGAAAGTGACTCTGGTGCCGAAATGACAAAGTCCAAAAACTTGCAGTGGGTTCAAACCTCCAGGGCCTTCAAGGCAGTGACCCAAGCCAGGGAGGGTGCGCTCTGGCTGGGGAGTGAGTTCAGCCTCCGCCGTGGTGGAGCGCTGAAAAGCATGAAACCTCCAGGAAAAAAAAGATGGGGGGGTTGATTCCCTGAAAAGTGCATCCCAGGCATGGCGCACCTCTCCTGGGCACGAATAAAGCCCAAAGCCCACGGGGAAAGTGACTCTGGTGCCGAAATGACAAAGTCCAAAAATGTTGCGGTGGACACAAAGCTCCGTGCTCTCAGACCTCCCTGGCCGGCCCAGGGAGGGTGGCCCGTCCTGGGTCAGAGTCAGATTTCCCCGCCACCCCCGGAGCTCCGTCTGGAGCAAAGACGGTCATGAAACAGACCTTCGGGCCTATATGGAGGAGGGGAGTGCGGCCCTCATCAGACCGTCGTGAGTCCCACTCAGAGTTGCCCTGGTCGGGTATAAAGTCCAGATTACAGATCTCTGGAAGTCCTGTAGTTGGAGAGGGCCTCCAGGAGAGAGTCGGCCGGCCAGCCCAGGCAGGGGGCTCTCTGGCTGGGGAAGAGAAGAGACTTTGGTCTCTGGCAGTACGAAACCTCCAGGAAATGACAGGCCGGTTTTCCGAAAAGCTCTTCCCAGGCAGGGTGCAGCCTCCCTGGGAAACGAATCGTGCTCAAACGACCCCCCCCCCCCCCATTGAGTCAAAATGTGAAGAAACGACCAAGTCCGTAAACGTGAGGCGGGTTCAGAGCTCCGTGCTCTCAGACCTCCCTGGCCAGCCCGTGGAGGGTGCCTCGGTCCCGGTCACAGACAGTTCGGCGCGCGCCTACCGGAGCTCCGCCTGGGGCTGAGTCGGTCCTAAAACGGACCTTCGGGCCTTTGTGGAGGAGGGAAAGAGCAGGTTGGAGGCACACACCCGACCGCCCTCATCAGACCGTCGTGAGTCCCACTCAGAGTTGCCCTGGTCGGGTATAAAGTCCAGATTACAGATCTCTGGAAGTCCTGTAGTTGGAGAGGGCCTCCAGGAGAGAGTCGGCCGGCCAGCCCAGGCAGGGGGCTCTCTGGCTGGGGAAGAGAAGAGACTTTGGTCTCTGGCAGTACGAAACCTCCAGGAAATGACAGGCCGGTTTTCCGAAAAGCCCTTCCCAGGCAGGGTGCAGCCTCCCTGGGAAACGAATCGTGCTCAAACGACCCCCCCATTGAGTCAAAATGTGAAGAAACGACCAAGTCCGTAAACGTGAGGCGGGTTCAGAGCTCCGTGCTCTCAGACCTCCCTGGCCAGCCCGGGGAGGGTGCCTCGGTCCCGGTCACAGACAGTTCGGCGCGCGCCTACCGGAGCCCCGCCTGGGGCTGAGTCGGTCCTAAAACGGACCTTCGGGGTCTCGAGGAGGAGGGGGACAACGGACACTGAACAGAGAGCCACGGTGGTCAGACCGGGTAGGGAAACGTCCTGACTCAGCCCAGAGAAGTTGCACTTGGTTGCGGGCGAGAGACTTACAGTAAACGCGGGTCTGGTTTGGACACCCAGACCCCCCCCCCCCCCCCCCTCGGTGCCAGGGGCGTGCATACCGGTTCAACGTGTGCTGTCCCGGGCGATCTAGGGGTGAAAGACACCGGTGACAAGGTAACGGAAAACGGGCGCCTCCGGGTTGCCCGGGGCCCGGAGGAGCGCACCCTCTCCTTCGGGCCGTCACGTCACGGGGGGTGCCTGGTCGATTGGAGCTTCGGACGCGCCAGGGGACGGCCCCTGCCCGGTCGAGAGACCGCTATGGGCAGCTTGCTCCTCCCCGATTTGCGCGTCGACTCTAGACGCGGCCTCCCCCCGGGGAAAGCAGGCCGCCTCGAACCTCGGGAGACTCAGCTGGCCCGTCTGGAAAAACGGATGTCCGCAGCAGGGGCGGCCACGCGGGTGCGTCGGGAGGCTTGGACGGTTGGTGGGGTTTCCTTGGGGGCCCCCACCCCGCCAGCACGTCTTGGAGCCCAACTTCGCCCTGCGCCTCCCTCGCTTTGAAAGCACCCTTCCCGGTTACGGCCTCGATCCAGAGGCCCCCTCCTTCCACCCAGACGGGAGGGTTCCTCACGCGCGCCCTATGAGCGGCCGTGCCGCCTCGAGCCCCAGGCCCGAGCGGAGCGAGACCCGCGTGTAGGAAGCCAGCGCGTGGCGGTTCGCTCGCTCGCTCGCTCGCTCGTCCGGGTGCTCCCCTCGGTCGATCCCCGAGGTAAATCAACCATATGCTTGTCGAACGGTCGGTCTTGGGTAAATGGCGAAACGAATCCAGGGGCTTGAGACACCCCTGGAGAAAGGGCGGTGGAGCAAAGATACGGACAGAGTCCCACACGCTGCGGTTCAACCAGATTCCCACGAACACTCGACTCCTCTGGCTGGTGACCAGGGAGGGCGCCTCGGTGTCGGGCACGAGCGAATCCGTCCGCCGTGACGGAGCTCCCGTCGGAGCAAAGACGGTCCTGAAACGGACCTTGGGGGTGTTGTCGAGGAGAAGAAGGGGACACACGCTCCGCTCGGACAAGGTGAGAGGGGAAAGAAAGAAAGAAAGAAAGAAAGAAAGAAAGAAAGAAAGAAAGAAAGAAAGAAAGAAAGAAACAAACAAACAAACAAACAAACAAACGGGTGCCTCCGGGTCCCCTCGGTTCGGTTCGCTACATCCTGGGGAGGATGCCTTGTCTGGGGCGGTGAGCGGCGCCGAAGGCGCCCTGGAGGAAAAAGTCCACCTCCGAAAAACGGACAGAGTCCGAAACGATGGGGTCCAGCCAGATTCCCACAAAAACGCGTCTCCCTGGCTGGCGACCAGGGAGGGCGCCTCGGTGTCGGGCACGATCGAATCCGTCCGCCGTGACGGAGCTCCCGTCGGAGCAAAGACGGTCCTAAAACGGACCTTGGGGGTTTTGTCGAGGAGGGGACAAACGCTCCGCTCGGACAAGGTGAGAGGAAGAAAAACGGGTGCCTCCGGGTTCCCTCGGTTCGGTTTCCTACATCCTGGCTTCCCTGGAGGAAAGTCCACCTCCGAAAAAAAAAAAAAAAAACGGACAGAGTCCAGAAATGTGCATTCCAACGAGATCCCCACGGGGACCCGCCTCCCTGGCCGGCACCCAGGGAGGGCGCCTCAGACTCGGGCGCGGCCGAATCCGGCGGTGCGATGGAGCTCACGTCGGAGCAAAGACGGTCCTAAAACGGACCTTCGGGGTTTTGTCGAGAAGGGGACAACCGCCCCGCTCGGACAAGGTAACGGACTTCCGTAGAACAGGCGCCTCCGGGTTGCCTGGGGCCCGGAGGAGCGCACCCCCTCCTCCGGGCCGTCACTTAGGGGTTGCCTGGTCGATTGGAACTTCGGACGCGCCTGGGGACGGCCCCTGCCCGGTCGAGAGACCGCTATGGGCAGCTTGCTCCTCCCCGACTTGCGCGTCGACTCTAGACGCGGCCTCCCTCCGGGGAAAGCAGGCCGCGTCGACCTCGGGAGACTCAGATGGCCCGTCTGAAACGAATGTCCGCCACGGCGGCGGAGGACGTGGGCGCGTGGGAAGGTTCGGACGGTGGGGGACGCAAACCCCCTCCAGTCTTAGAGCCGACCTTCGCCCCGCGCCTCCCCGCTCGAAAAGCACCCTTCCCGGTTACGGCCTCGACCCAGCGGCCACCCACCCCCTCTGCCCCCGCGGAGGAGGGTTCCGCACGCGCCCCCCCCCCTATGAGCGGCCGCGCCGTCCTCGAGCCCCCCCCGGCCCGAGCGGAGCGAGACCCGTGTGTAGGAAGCCCGGCGTTGTCGCGGTTCTCCTTCCAAGGGCGCTTACCTGGTTGATCCTGCCAGTAGCATATGCTTGTCTCAAAGATTAAGCCATGCAGGTCTAAGTGCACACGGTCGGTACAGTGAAACTGCGAATGGCTCATTAAATCAGTTATGGTTCCTTTGATCGCTCCACCCGCTACTTGGATAACTGTGGCAATTCCAGAGCTAATACATGCAAACGAGCGCCGACCCGGCTCCCCCCGGGGGGTCGGGGACGCGTGCATTTATCAGATCCAAAACCCATCCGGGGTCGGCTTCGGCCGCCCCGGCCGCTTTGGTGACTCTAGATAACCTCGGGCCGATCGCGCGCCCTCCGCGGCGGCGACGACTCATTCGAATGTCTGCCCTATCAACTTTCGATGGTACATTCGGCGCCTACCATGGTGACCACGGGTAACGGGGAATCAGGGTTCGATTCCGGAGAGGGAGCCTGAGAAACGGCTACCACATCCAAGGAAGGCAGCAGGCGCGCAAATTACCCATTTCCGACACGGAGAGGTAGTGACGAAAAATAACAATACAGGTCTCTTTCGAGGCCCTGTAATTGGAATGAGCGTATCCTAAACCCATGGGCGAGGACCCATTGGAGGGCAAGTCTGGTGCCAGCAGCCGCGGTAATTCCAGCTCCAATAGCGTATACTAAAGTTGCTGCAGTTAAAAAGCTCGTAGTTGGATCTCGGGAGCGGGCCGGCGGTCCGCCGCGAGGCGAGCCACCGCCTGTCCCGGACCCCTGCCTCACGGCGCCCCCCGGATGCCCTTAACTGGGTGTCCGGTCCTCGGGGCCCGAAGCGTTTACTTTGAAAAAATTAGAGTGTTCAAAGCAGGCCGCCCGTCGCCGCTGAATACCGCAGCTAGGAATAATGGAATAGGACTCCGGTTCTATTTTGTGGGTTTCTGGAACCCGGGGCCATGATTGAGAGGGACGGCCGGGGGCATTCGTATTGCGCCGCTAGAGGTGAAATTCTTGGACCGGCGCAAGACGGACGAGAGCGAAAGCATTTGCCAAGAATGTTTTCATTAATCAAGAACGAAAGTCGGAGGTTCGAAGACGATCAGATACCGTCGTAGTTCCGACCGTAAACGATGCCGACCCGCGATCCGGCGGCGTTATTCCCATGACCCGCCGGGCAGCGTGCGGGAAACCACGAGTCTTTGGGTTCCGGGGGGAGTATGGTTGCAAAGCTGAAACTTAAAGGAATTGACGGAAGGGCACCACCAGGAGTGGAGCCTGCGGCTTAATTTGACTCAACACGGGAAAGCTCACCCGGCCCGGACACGGAAAGGATTGACAGATTGATAGC
>NW_028296104.1:17500-25000 GCF_964197995.2 Scardinius erythrophthalmus
GGACCATGCCGAGTTGGGGCCCCATACTCTGGGCACATGGGGGTCCCCTCGGGGTACCCCCACGCCCAGAGCATGGAGCCCCAACTCGGCTTATTTTTCGAGTTACGTCCGGTCAAAGTTGAAACTTCAAGCAGGTATATCTCTGGGACCATGCCGAGTTGGGGCCCCATACTCTGGGCACATGGGGGTTCCCTGGGGGTCCCCCCACGCCCAGAGTATGGAGCCCCAACTCGGCTTATTTTTCGAGTTACCTCCGGTCAAAGTTGAAACTTCAAGCGGGTATATATCTGGGACCATGCCGAGTTGGGGCTCCATACACCAGGGGTGGGGGGGCCCTATGGTACTCCCCCCAGGCCCGGAGTATGGAGCTCCAACTCGGCTTACTTTCGGAGATGCGGGAGTAACTTTGACTCTCTTAAGGTAGAGATCTCAGTGATGAAGCCGAGTTGGGGCTCCAAACTCTGGGCACAAGGGGGTCCCCTGGGGGTCCCCCCACGCCCAGAGTATGGAGCCCCAACTCGGCTTACTTGTCGAGTTACGTCCGGTCAAAGTTGAAACTTCAAGCGGGTATATCTCTGGAACCGATCCGAGTTGGGGCTCCATACTCTGGTCGCTGGGGGGTCTCCTCGAGCACCCCCCACGCCCAGAGTATGGAGCCCCAACTCGGCTTACTTTTCGAGTTACGTCCGGTCAAAGTTGAAACTTCAAGCGGGTATATCTCTGGAACCGATCCGAGTTGGGGCTCCATACACCAGGGGTGGGGGGGGCCCTACGGTGCTCCCCCCACGCCCGGAGTATGGAGCCCCAACTCGGCTTACTCTCGGAGATACGCCCGGTCAAAGCTGGACAGGAAGTGACCGTATCTCGGCCGCCGAGCCGAGTTGGGGCTCCGTACACCAGGGGTGGGGGGGGCCCTACGGTGCTCCCCCCACGCCCGGAGTATGGAGCCCCAACTCGGCTTACTCTCGGAGATACGCCCGGTCAAAGCTGGACAGGAAGTGGCCGTATCTCGGGACCGGAAGGTCCCCGGAGCTCGGGACGGCGGGAGGAGTAGGGTGCCCTCGGGGCCCCCCAGCACCCGCCGTCTCGAGCCGCTGGGACCTTCGGTTCCCGAGATAGGCCCGGTTACGCGCAAGGGACTTTTGGACAAAACGGCCCGTATCTCGGGAAGGGGAGGTCCCAGCGCCTCGCCCTTTCGGGTGTCGGGGGGTCCCTCGGGCATCTCTCGGACCCCGCCTCCCCGAGCCCCTGGGGCCTTTCCTTCCGACGCGCGCGCCGTCCTGTCGGGCCCCGTTTCTCCGGGACCCGGGGGCCCCGGAGCTCGGGGTCGGGCTCCTTGGAAGGGGCCCGCCGAGACCCTACTCTGACCCGAGTTTGGCGTCGATAGGACCCACCTTCCCCGAGTCACGGCCGTTCAAAGTCCGGGCCCCTTCTCTGCTCCCGAGTCCAAAACCCGCAGTGGGTCGGGCCCCAGGGGCTCTGGTGGCACGCCGAGGAAGGTTCGTCGTTCTGGGGACACGGTCAGGGAGCGGGCGGGACTAACCGGGACTCTCTTAAGGTAGCGGCTGAGCGGAGAACTGAGCGAATGAGGGAAAACTTCGCGAACATCTCGAAAAGCGCCCTGCGAAAAAATCTCAAACCCGGGTCGATCGTAGGTCTCGAGGGGACCTATCCAACGGGCCCACCCCCGTCCCCGAGGGCCCCGGGGTCGGGGAGCTACGGCCGGTCAAAGGCGCAGCTTTTTCGGCTCGTATCTCGGGAGCCCCTCGCTCAATCTTCCCCAAACCACCAGCCGATCGTAGGGCTGCACGGGGCCTTTCGAATGAGCCCACCCACGAGCTGAAACTCGCCGTGGCCCCGGAGATATAACCGTTCAAAGTCGGGGGGCCCCCCGCGAGCGGCGATCCGGCAGGGGGCGTCCCCGGGGCCCGCCACTCTCCCCTTCGAGCAAGGGCCCCCCTGGGACCACCTCACCCGAATTTGAGCTCTCTGGGTCTTCGCGTCGCCGAGATACGGGCGTTTTTCCTCCCATTGGCCGTGATGTCATCGGCCCCGCCTTTTTGGAGCGCGCCCGGTGGTTTTCGGCTCATATCTCCGCGAAAACTCCACCAAAACGGACCAAACCGGTACCGTTCTTTTCGTCTCGACCAGACGCTTCCGAAGAGCCCGGTGCCCGCCGGATCCGTTGAGTTTTCGCCGAGATATTTGCGTTTTTCGCCTTCGCGGCGCTGTATCTCGGGCCCCCGGGGGCCCCCGAGGCCGTGGCCGGGCTCTTTGGAAAGGTCTCGTCCCGTTCTACAAACGATAAAAAATTGGCGTCGATAGGACCCACCTCGGCCGAGTTACGGCCGTTTGAATCCGTTTGCAGTGGGTTACCGTCCATCAAAACTGCGTGCGCTCTAAGGTGGGCAACCAGGCCCGACCAGAGCGCTCCATACCCGGCTTGGAGCGCCTAGCCCCGCGGTCCTGGTGGGCCTGCTGGTGCAAAGGGTGTCCTGCAAGGGAGCATTTGGGGTCTGGGAGAAACGGGGTGACCGCTTCTCCCGGGGAGTCCGGCGGCCGGCTCTGGGGGGTCCTGGAGCCGATCCTCGCTCCCCAAAACCTAAGTCCCAAATGTTGCAGTGCACTCTGAGCTCCAGGCACCCGGGAGCTCTTCGGCCAACCCAGGGAGGGTGTTTTGACCCCGGTCAGACGCAGCTCAGCCCCGCCACCCCTGGGGCTCTAGCTGGAGCCGAGACGGTCCTAAAACGGACCTTCGGGCCTGTATGGGAGAGGAGAGTGGTGGTGGTGGGACACCCCCCCCCCGGTCCCAATCTGAGTGACTCTGTCTGGGGACGGAAAACAGAGCGAGCTGGGCGCCCGGAGCTCTGGAAGTCCTGGAGGGAGAGGGCCTCCAGGACCAGTCCAAGCCCAGCCGGGGGCCCACTCTGGCTGGGGACGGGAAACAGAGCGAGCTGGGCGCCCGGAGCTCTGGAAGTCCTGGAGGGAGAGGGCCTCCAGGACCAGTCCAAGCCCAGCCGGGGGCCCACTGTGGCTGGGGACGGAAAACAGAGCGAGCTGGGCGCCCGGAGCTCTGGAAGTCCTGGAGGGAGAGGGCCTCCAGGACCAGTCCAAGCCCAGCCGGGGGGCCCACTCTGGCTGGGGAGGGCGGCCGCGGAAGGCCCTAGGATGGATCACTGGGAATCTTGAGCACCAGGACACCTTTCAAGGCAGTGACCCTAGCCCAGGGAGGGTGCACTCTGGCTGGGGAGAGTGAGTTCAATCTCCACCGTTGTGGTGGAGCTGTGGATATTTTGGGGAAAAAATATGACAAAGTCCATAAACGTGAGGTGGGTTCAGGGCCCCATGCCCTCAGACCTCCCTGGCCAGCCCAGGGAGGGTGCCTCCGTCCCGGGCACAGACAGGTCGGTGGGCCTACAGCCTGGAGCTCCGCCTGGAGCTAAGTCGGTCCTAAAACGGACCTTCGGGCCTGTACGGAGGAGGGGAGTGCGGTGAAGGTGAACCCCCCCTCATCAGACCGTGGTGAGCCCCGCTCAGAGTCCGCTCTGGGTGGGTATAAACTCCAGCTTACGCCACGCGCGCTGGAAGTCCTGGAGGGAGAGGGCCTGCAGGACCGTTCCAAGCCCAGACAGGGGCCACTCTGGCTGGGGATGATATCCAGATCGAGCCGAGCGCGGTGGAGCTCTGGAAGTCCTGGAGGGAGAGGGCCTCCAGGACCATTCCAAGCCCTGCCAGGGAGGGTGCGCTCTGGCTGTGGAGTGAGTTCAAACTCCGCCGTGGTGGAGCTCTGAAAAGCATGAAACCTCCAGGGGAAAAAAAGATGGGGGGGTTGATTCCCTGAAAAGTGCATCCCAGGCATGGCGCACCTCTCCTGGGCACGAATAAAGCCCAAAGCCCATGGAGAAAGTGTCTCTGGTGCCGAAATGACAAAGTCCAAAAACCTGCAGTGGGTTCAAACCTCCAGGGCCTTCAAGTCAGTGACCCAAGCCAGGGAGGGTGCGCTCTGGCTGGGGGAGTGAGTTCAGCCTCCGCCGTGGTGGAGCTCTGAAAAGCGTGAAACCTCCAGGAAAAAAAAAAAAAGAGATGGGGGGGGGGGGGGGTTGATTCCCTGAAAAGTGCATCCCAGGCATGGCGCACCTCTCCTGGGCACGAATAAAGCCCAAAGCCCACGGGGGAAGTGACTCTGGTGCCGAAATGACAAAGTCCAAAAACTTGCAGTGGGTTCAAACCTCCATGCTCTCAGACCTCCCTGGCCGGCCCAGGGAGGGCGGCCCGTCCTGGGCCAGAGTCAGATTTTACCGTCACCCCTGGAGCTCAGTCTGGAGCGAAGACGGTCCTAATACGGACCTTCGGGCATGTATGGAGGAGGGTGGAGCAGCCTTCCTGGGCACGAATAAAGCCCATGGAGAAAGTGACTCTGGTGCCGAAATGACAAAGTCCAAAAACTTGCAGTGGGTTCAAACCTCCATGCTCTCAGACCTCCCTGGCCGGCCCAGGGAGGGCAGCCCGTCCTGGGCCAGAGTCAGATTTGACCGCCACCCCTGGAGCTCCGTCTGGAGCGAAGACGGTCCTAAAACGGACCTTCGGGCATGTATGGAGGAGGGTGGAGCAGCCTTCCTGGGCACGAATAAAGCCCAAAGCCCATGGAGAAAGTGACTCTGGTGCCGAAATGACAAAGTCCAAAAACTTGCAGTGGGTTCAAACCTCCAGGGCCTTCAAGGCAGTGACCCAAGCCAGGGAGGGTGCGCTCTGGCTGGGGAGTGAGTTCAGCCTCCGCCGTGGTGGAGCGCTGAAAAGCATGAAACTTCCAGGAAAAAAAAGATGGGGGGGTTGATTCCCTGAAAAGTGCATCCCAGGCATGGCGCACCTCTCCTGGGCACGAATAAAGCCCAAAGCCCATGGAGAAAGTGACTCTGGTGCCGAAATGACAAAGTCCAAAAACTTGCAGTGGGTTCAAACCTCCATGCTCTCAGACCTCCCTGGCCGGCCCAGGGAGGGCGGCCCGTCCTGGGCCAGAGTCAGATTTTACCGTCACCCCTGGAGCTCAGTCTGGAGCGAAGACGGTCCTAAAACGGACCTTCGGGCATGTATGGAGGAGGGTGGAGCAGCCTTCCTGGGCACGAATAAAGCCCATGGAGAAAGTGACTCTGGTGCCGAAATGACAAAGTCCAAAAACTTGCAGTGGGTTCAAACCTCCATGCTCTCAGACCTCCCTGGCCGGCCCAGGGAGGGCAGCCCGTCCTGGGCCAGAGTCAGATTTGACCGCCACCCCTGGAGCTCCGTCTGGAGCGAAGACGGTCCTAAAACGGACCTTCGGGCATGTATGGAGGAGGGTGGAGCAGCCTTCCTGGGCACGAATAAAGCCCAAAGCCCATGGAGAAAGTGACTCTGGTGCCGAAATGACAAAGTCCAAAAACTTGCAGTGGGTTCAAACCTCCAGGGCCTTCAAGGCAGTGACCCAAGCCAGGGAGGGTGCGCTCTGGCTGGGGAGTGAGTTCAGCCTCCGCCGTGGTGGAGCGCTGAAAAGCATGAAACCTCCAGGAAAAAAAGATGGGGGGGTTGATTCCCTGAAAAGTGCATCCCAGGCATGGCGCACCTCTCCTGGGCACGAATAAAGCCCAAAGCCCACGGGGAAAGTGACTCTGGTGCCGAAATGACAAAGTCCAAAAATGTTGCGGTGGACACAAAGCTCCGTGCTCTCAGACCTCCCTGGCCGGCCCAGGGAGGGTGGCCCGTCCTGGGTCAGAGTCAGATTTCCCCGCCACCCCCGGAGCTCCGTCTGGAGCAAAGACGGTCATGAAACAGACCTTCGGGCCTATATGGAGGAGGGGAGTGCGGCCCTCATCAGACCGTCGTGAGTCCCACTCAGAGTTGCCCTGGTCGGGTATAAAGTCCAGATTACAGATCTCTGGAAGTCCTGTAGTTGGAGAGGGCCTCCAGGAGAGAGTCGGCCGGCCAGCCCAGGCAGGGGGCTCTCTGGCTGGGGAAGAGAAGAGACTTTGGTCTCTGGCAGTACGAAACCTCCAGGAAATGACAGGCCGGTTTTCCGAAAAGCTCTTCCCAGGCAGGGTGCAGCCTCCCTGGGAAACGAATCGTGCTCAAACGACCCCCCCCCCCCATTGAGTCAAAATGTGAAGAAACGACCAAGTCCGTAAACGTGAGGCGGGTTCAGAGCTCCGTGCTCTCAGACCTCCCTGGCCAGCCCGTGGAGGGTGCCTCGGTCCCGGTCACAGACAGTTCGGCGCGCGCCTACCGGAGCTCCGCCTGGGGCTGAGTCGGTCCTAAAACGGACCTTCGGGCCTTTGTGGAGGAGGGAAAGAGCAGGTTGGAGGCACACACCCGACCGCCCTCATCAGACCGTCGTGAGTCCCACTCAGAGTTGCCCTGGTCGGGTATAAAGTCCAGATTACAGATCTCTGGAAGTCCTGTAGTTGGAGAGGGCCTCCAGGAGAGAGTCGGCCGGCCAGCCCAGGCAGGGGGCTCTCTGGCTGGGGAAGAGAAGAGACTTTGGTCTCTGGCAGTACGAAACCTCCAGGAAATGACAGGCCGGTTTTCCGAAAAGCCCTTCCCAGGCAGGGTGCAGCCTCCCTGGGAAACGAATCGTGCTCAAACGACCCCCCCATTGAGTCAAAATGTGAAGAAACGACCAAGTCCGTAAACGTGAGGCGGGTTCAGAGCTCCGTGCTCTCAGACCTCCCTGGCCAGCCCGGGGAGGGTGCCTCGGTCCCGGTCACAGACAGTTCGGCGCGCGCCTACCGGAGCCCCGCCTGGGGCTGAGTCGGTCCTAAAACGGACCTTCGGGGTCTCGAGGAGGAGGGGGACAACGGACACTGAACAGAGAGCCACGGTGGTCAGACCGGGTAGGGAAACGTCCTGACTCAGCCCAGAGAAGTTGCACTTGGTTGCGGGCGAGAGACTTACAGTAAACGCGGGTCTGGTTTGGACACCCAGACCCCCCCCCCCCCCCCCCTCGGTGCCAGGGGCGTGCATACCGGTTCAACGTGTGCTGTCCCGGGCGATCTAGGGGTGAAAGACACCGGTGACAAGGTAACGGAAAACGGGCGCCTCCGGGTTGCCCGGGGCCCGGAGGAGCGCACCCTCTCCTTCGGGCCGTCACGTCACGGGGGGTGCCTGGTCGATTGGAGCTTCGGACGCGCCAGGGGACGGCCCCTGCCCGGTCGAGAGACCGCTATGGGCAGCTTGCTCCTCCCCGATTTGCGCGTCGACTCTAGACGCGGCCTCCCCCCGGGGAAAGCAGGCCGCCTCGAACCTCGGGAGACTCAGCTGGCCCGTCTGGAAAAACGGATGTCCGCAGCAGGGGCGGCCACGCGGGTGCGTCGGGAGGCTTGGACGGTTGGTGGGGTTTCCTTGGGGGCCCCCACCCCGCCAGCACGTCTTGGAGCCCAACTTCGCCCTGCGCCTCCCTCGCTTTGAAAGCACCCTTCCCGGTTACGGCCTCGATCCAGAGGCCCCCTCCTTCCACCCAGACGGGAGGGTTCC